>NW_028252050.1:0-171385 GCF_964263255.1 Lissotriton vulgaris | reverse complement strand
AGTTCACCTACTTCTGGCAGGTGGTGCGAAGCCCGAGGATCTGATTACGGCCCTACCAGGCAGAATAATTGAATTAATGAAGACAATGATGCCTGCGGTGCGAGTAATTGGGATAAGCTGGCTGCATGCAAGCAAAAGAAAGATGAAAGCGTCTTGGATTTCTTCACTTGTTTTGAAGAGACGTTTATTGATCATAGTGGTCAGGATTTGAGTGTAGAGGGTGGCCAGCGGTTGTTTCTGGATACGTTTGTATATAACTTGCTTCCTGAATTAAAGAGTTCTGAAAGTGTATGGGCTGTCTCTTCCCCTGCTAAAATATTGGCTACTGCACAGTATTATGAGAATAGAGATAATGAGGAGAAAGAGAAACAAGAGAAGAAAAACAAAGATTTGAAAACAAAGCTTCTTTTACAGCAGGCTTATCCTCCACGTTCTGCACAGCCTCAGCATTCTCAACCCCCACAGTTTCAGAAAGTGTACCAGAAGCCTGAGGTTTTCGTACCATGACCTTCATTAGGTCCTAATCAATGTGCGTATTGTAGGGAAGAGAGACATTACAAGAATAGTTGTCTGTTTTTATTACAGGGTAATATTGGGATGTCTGCTTCACGAGGTCGTGGTAATTTTCAGACAGGATCTAGAGGTAGAGGACGAGGTGTGTCCTCTCAGGAGCAGCGTTCTTTTCCTCCATCTACTACGAATTACTTTGATAAGCAGAGAGTTCAGTCTACGCAGTATTATAATGATGATTACTGTGTTGAAGATGGGGCTGACGATTTTCATATCGAATAGGACAGCCATGGACGAAGTAAGGGAGTTGTGTTGATTCCAGTAGATCAATATGGGCTGTATGTCACTGTCAATACTATGGGTGCTTCAGAACCGTTTCTTTTGGATACTGGTGCGATGAGAAGTTCTATTATGAATTCTAAACTCCCTGGGGCACCTTTGTCTGGCTTAATGAATACTTCTGTAGGATTTTCTGGCGCCCCTGTCTGTAATCCGGTTTCTTGTCCCTTGCCCGTTTCCATTGGTCCTTATGATTTGGATGCTTCACTCATTCTGAGAACTGGTTGTGGTGAGAACCTACTGGGTCTGGATTTGTTGAAAAGACTACATGCAACATTGTATTGTTCCCCTTCTGGCGTGCATCTTACATTGGAGAAGAAATTGACATTTCCCATATATTTGTCCCGAGACCAGTTTCCACCTGAGTTGCTTTCTCTTCCTGAAAGTTTTTGGGCTACAGGCCCAAATGACGTGGGTCGCCTTGCCATCCCACCGTATGTTGTCACAGTGAAAGAGAATGTTAGAATGCCACGCATTCCCCAATATCGTATCTCTAGTGATGGAGAGCACTTTTGGCTATTGTTGATGATTTTATTCAGAAAGGTGTGGTTGAAGAAACGAGAGGCAATGTTTGTAATAGTCCTGTTCTTCCGATTCTTAAGAGAACTGATCCTTCACAGCCTCCTGTTTATCGATTTGTTATTGACCTCAGAGAAGTCAATAAAATAGTTGTGCCACAGTTTCCTGTTGTTCCGGACATTACAGCTTTGTTGACGATGATTCCTGCTTCGGCAGCTTGGTTTTCAGTCATTGATCTCAAGAACGCTTTCTTTAGTATTCCTATTGCTGAAGAAAGTAGGGATATATTTGGTTTCTCTCTAGGTGGCCGAAGTTTCCGATTTAAAAGAGCTCCTCAAGGCTATTGTGAAAGTCCATCCATCTATAGCAAGGCTCTTAAGTCACAACTTGATGCTTTCTCTTTGCCTCCTGGTGCTACGCTTATTCAGTATGTGGATGATTTGCTGGTGGCTGCTGATACGGAAGATGTGTGTAAGAGTGTGACTGTTGCGTTGTTGCATCATTTGTCTGCTTTACATCATAAGGTGTCACCCTCTAAGTTGCAATATGCCCGCCAAGAGGTGACCTATTTAGGTCATCTCTTGTCGAAGGAGGGAAGGCGATTGACCCCAGAACGTATTCACGCTATTTCACAGATGTCTGTACCTACCACACAGAGAGAGGTGCGTGCCTTTTTAGGTATCACTTCCTACTGTAGACAATGGATTCCCAATTTTTCACTTTTGGCTAAACCATTGTTGGCACTAACGTTGAAAGATACGCCCCATCCGCTCCCTTGGACGGATGAATGCCAGAAAAGTTTTGTTGACCTACGTACTGCTCTGTGTTCTGCTCCAGTGTTGGGTACCCCAGACAATAGCAAGTCCTTTACACTGTACGTTCACGAGAGAGAAGGTTGCGCATTGTCAGTTTTGACACAGCAATTCGGAGATAAGCAGAGGCCATGTGCCTATTTCTCCGCTACGTTAGACCCAGTAGCTAAAGCTTTGCCCAGTTGTCTCAGAGCTACGGCAGCTGCGGCAGTTTCTATTAGACAGTCTGCCGGATTAGTGTTGGATAACACACTCATTGTTATGGTTCCACATGCAGTGGATACTTTTCTGAATAGGACAATGACACAGCATCTCACGAGTGTTCGTTTGTCTGGATACGAGTTGACACTTTAAGCGAGTCATGTACATATTAAAATATGTAACACGTTAAATCCAGCTACACTGTTGCCACTCCCAGATGAGAAAGATGCTCAGGACAAACATGATTGTTTTCTCCGAACGGAAGAAGAAACGAAGGGTAGGATTCATTTAAAGGACACTCCGCTCAAGGACCCGGATGGGATCCTATGGGTGGACGGTTCTTGTTTCAAGCTTCCAAATGGGGAGACTACTTCTGCCTATGCTGTCACCACCTTATGCACAATTGTTGAGACAGCACGTATTGGACATAATTCAGCCCAAGCAGCTGAATTAATAGCCTTGACTAGAGTGTGTGTGTTGTCAAAGGGAAAGAGAGTGAATGTGTACACAGATAGCCAGCATGCTTTTGTCGTTGCGCATAGCTTCGGTAAGTTATGGAGGGAGAGAGGATTCTTCACCTCTCACGGGACAAAGATCCAGCATGGTCAGTTAGTGACTGATCTTCTTGAGTCACTTACCTTACCTGCACAGATAGTGATCATAAAGTGCAGCGCACATAAGAAAGTTACAGATGATGTGGGTCGTGGAAATGCATTTGCAGACGAGGAAGCAAAAACTACAGCTAGAGACACCGCTAGCCGAATGTGTGTGGCAGTTCCTGTAAACTGGGTAAGGGAAATTGGAATGTGTGAAGACACGATTGAGAGTGTGAAAACGATAAGGGAGAGGCTACTAAGAAGGAATTGAGTACGTGGAAAGAAAGTACGGGAATGTTAGATTCGATGGGTTGTTGGACGGAATTGTCGGAACATCAGCGATGGTTATTACCAGACGCTTATGTGTTGCCGGTCGTGACTATGGCTCATGGTCCAGCCCACATTAGTTCGAAAGGCATATGTAAGCTTTTGGCTCCTGTGTGGCAGAATGAAGGAATCCCTAAATGTGCAGAGAATGTGGTTAAGCATTGTATTGTTTGTTTAATGCATAACCCAGGAAAGGGTACCCCAACTCCGGCAGTTCATTTTGCTCCCCCTTCATATCCTTTTGAAGTGTTGCAGATCGATTACATTCATATGGATCCCTGCAACAACCTTAAGTATGTTCTGGTGGTGGTATGTGCCTTTTCCCGCTGTATAGAGGCCTACCCCTTGAAAGATAACACTGCATTGTCAACTGCTAAAGTGTTGCTTAAAGAGTTCTTCCCCAGATTTGGTTTGCCGCGAATTGTCTGGAGTGACAATGGAAGTGAATTTGTGGGCCAAATTATGCAGAAAGTGTGTTCTGGCCTTGGTATTAGACAGAAGTTCCATGCGGCAAACCATCCACAGTCAGCGGGTTTGGTTGAGTGTTATAATGGTACACTCAAGCTTAAACTGGCCAAGATTCAAGCCAGTACGGGTCTTGCTTGGCCTGATGCCTTGCCCCTAGCTCTTTGGTCAACCAGAACTACTGTGCACTCTCGTATGGGACTTAGCCCATATGAAGTGGTATTTGGACACCCAGCTAATGTTTGGGGTGTCTCTCGTCCCAAGAAATACTCAGATATACCATATCCTCTGTTGACTGACTATTTGCATGACTTGACTACTAAATTAAGTATTATTCGTCAACAGGTACAAAGTGCTTTGCCAGAGTCCTCCACAGACCCAGGTCACACCATTTTGTCCGGTGACTGGGTCTGCATCAAAAATTTTCAACAGACTAAGAACTTGGAGCCTCGTTGGTCTGCGCCTACGCAAGTTTTGCTCGTCACCCGCACAGCTGTGAAAGTGGTCGGAAGGCGTAACTGGGTGCATGGCGTGCACTGTAAAAAGGTGCCATTGCCATTACCCTTCGACCAGTGGATCCGCAGTGGCATAAGGGAATCTGAATCTGCAGCGATTCCTTGTTTTGTGCCTTTCAGTGATGCTCAAATTTATGGAACTCAGTCCGAGAAAGTGGATGACGACATTCTTCAAGCTGCTGTGCCTGCGCATCTTCGAATAGACACTACCAATCCAGAAACTTTGTTTAAGGACCAGACCGTCCCGAGCAAAACACGCTACAACTTGAGGCCGAGAGCTGACCAAAGGAACTGAACACTTTGAACACTTTTTTCCTTATTACTCAAAGAAATTTTTTCTTGGACCTTTTTGCCTTTTTGCTTTTGTGTGATATTTAGCATTAGATGTGCCATCTGTCTCCATCGCAGGGTCACGGTAGGAGACTCAGACTGTAACCTGGTTTTTGTTCTTTTAGTAAGTGGCTAGTGCTTAAGGATATACAGAAGTAAGTAGCTGAGTGATTGAGGAAGATTGCCGTGAGCGACATTTTTTTTAGATAAAGATGGATCGTACAACAACAATAGGTAGGGAAAATAGGAAGCAGGAAATGAGATTAAAGTATTGTAAATTATTGCGTAGTCGATTTGGCGTAACTTTGTGTGTTTTTATGCTTTTGTGTATTTTATTAGCCTGCACAGGTTGGATCGTACATGTTCTGCAACAGAGAAATGTTGTTAATTCTACAACTTCTTTGCCTTCTCGTCTTTCTGTCTTTTCACATAAAATGCATGCTCTACCTCCTCATGAACAGATAAGGAGAGCCGAATATATGAATAATACGTTCATTCAGTTGTTACACCAACATCAGTTGGCTATTAATATGACTGACTGTTGGGTGTGCGGACTTATGCCACACAATACACGAAAGGGAATGCCATATTTGGTTCTTCCTTTCTCATATGAAGGTTCAGCTTGGGCCTATTTGACTATGTTTTCGACCGCATAGCACAACAGACTTAGAAGCCCTGTAAGGACTTCTGGGAATGGATTGGATTTCAGCCACAGCTCCTTGATTAAAGGTATAGTTGTAATGGCTAAGATTGTAGACAAGAACAAGATTCCGTTAGACGAGAAAAGAGCTTATGACGGATGGAACGTTACCCACTATGTTTCTAGCCTTGGTGACAAAACTAGAAAGGGTGAGTCTTCTCCAGTATAGACTGTACCCCATCAAGGTAATTTTTGTCTCCAAGTCAACAGTAAGAAAGCTGACATCAAGCAGACTTGTTTGTACACCTACATTTTCTCGTCCCCTGATTTTCCTCCGTTGGTTCCGTCTCAAGGAACATATTTTGTGTGTAACGACCGAGCTTATACATGGCTCCCTTCCAACTTTTCTGGAACCTGTTATATAGCCTTTCTTCTTCCCCCTACATATATGGCTCCGTCAGACCACCACAGAGTTAGACATAGCCGAGGTATATTCGATGCCAAGGACACGGTAGAACAAGAGGGAGGAGATTTCCTTAAAGGATTCCTTCCCTTTTGGGGCCCGATGGTCAACAGCTGAAACATCAGGCAATTGGTTTGTGTGGTTGAGACCACTATTAATGTTACTGCAGGTGCGACAGGTAACATTACAGCAGAGCTTCAGGCTGATCGTCTTATGACGTTGCAAAATCGGATTGCGCTAGATGTGATCTTAGCAGCCCGAGGAGGCGTCTGTAGATTGATCGGATCTAGCTGCTGCATTTATATTCCAGATGATGCTCCGGCAGTATACCAAGCCATTTCCAAATTGCATACCATCTCCGATTCGATTCATCAGGACGAAGGAGATTGGTCCTTTATGGGATAGTTTCGGGGAATACTGTCAACTTGGGGATGGAAGATCTTAACGTTCCTTGGAGCAATTTTGGCCATCATATTCTCTTGTTGCCTGTGTGTTCAATGGTCACTTTCAGTTTTAATATGTTTTTTGCACAATATGCCAAGGAACGTTTAATTTATATCTGGAAAATGAATAACAAAAATCTAAGCTTTGGCAATTTACCAGATTTTTTATGTGAAAATGGGCCAAAAGCCAAACCATAAACTCACAATCTGGATGTGGTGGACATGCAATAAGGGGTTGAAATTAGGCTTCTGTGGGACATTTTTCAGACACAATGAAGAGTTTTGTAGTCACCCTGCATTGGCCAACATTACTGTTTTCAGAAATCTCATACTGGATTCAGGTCATGTCCACCTCAAGCATCTGAAACAACTAGAGCGCTTGAGCACCCCAACAAGTGTTTAGTTAGGTCCTATTTCAAAATTAAATGTACGTTCCCTCTCCACCTATACAGCAACAGACTCAAGGAGCCACATGCTAGGGTAGTAGATACTTTCAAGGTCATTGGACCATACTGGATGCCATGAAGACGAGGCCAAAAATAATAAATGACCCTGAAACCAAGTATCAATGTAAACATTTCAGCGTTACTTGAGGGTGAAGCTTACGGAGCTTAGTTACGAGAGGGATTTTTCATCAAAAATTGTCAAAAGGCCAATGGTGAAAATGGCTTCAAATTCTAGCTCTGTAAATGACATGGACAGACATACGGACTAGTTGAGTTTTACAATCCGAATGGTAGCATTTCCATGGACACAACCTAGGTGTTCCAGTGCTTACAACGGCTACCTGTGTAAAATGAGCCCGGCTGTTACTGTTTAGCCTAATCCAAGAAATCGCTGAAAAAAGGGACATGTAGAACTCACCACTGTAAACTTGGACAGCCGACTCCCACGTGAAGGAAATACAATCGGTACCAGTGAATGTTGCTGCAATGTGCCCAATTCCAAAGGGATTAAAAACAGATTGCGACTTACATTTATACAATGTACAAATGGAAAAACAATAAAATAAGATTTTCCAGCTACAAAGCTATATTTAGATGAATTGTTTGTAGTTTATTTTAAAAGAGTGAATTGGGGTGATCGGACGTGAGCAGCACATAGGTTTAAATCTGCAATACCACAGTCTTTCATCGCATCAATAGTCTTAAGTTCAGGACTGCTACCACGGGCGCAGTGCTGGAGATGGCCCTTGGTTCAGACTATAAGACACTTCACTCGACCCCAGGAGCAATGCATGGCGGTGAACGATGGAACCGCAAGATGTTCCTCCTTTCTGCACCATACCCGTGACTTGTCTTGCATGGTCCTGTGTAGAGTGTTGCACTCCTCAGACGGTCGTCCCATGCTGCAGAGAAGGCATTGTTAAGATCAAGAGGTAAAAAAAAGTCTTTCCCTGTGTTCACTTTCAAAGAATCTGTTCTGAGCTGGAAGCTGAAATGTCCAATAACCTCCAAGCAGCATAAGGATTGAGTTCATCTTGATCTCTGCACAATGCCCAAACATACAGCATACGTAGCACCTTATCCGGATCCCCTTCCACCACTTCGCCTTTCTGATTCCTAATCACCATCACGACCTGGGCCTGGAAGGTGATGATCAGCACAGGGCCCTGCTCCATCATCTTCCCCATCGCCAAATCAATGTTGTCGATGTCAAGAATCTTGGAATGGAACTGCAAGGCCATCGCTTTGGCTTGTTGGATTGGATGAGCAAGTTGACTATATGTTGCTTCGTAACACCAGTCTTTGAGGATCTCCGTCTCACCTCGGATCATAGCCTCCAGAATGTTTGGAATGATATCCCTCTCACATTGCTTTAGAAAAGTGTCCTTGTCAAAATTTGGATCCACTTTCAGAATTTCAGTCAAAACCTCTGACATTTCTGTCTTGGAAAATAAACCACCTATCAAGTCAGAGACTTTATCCGTAACAGTCCTCGATGCCTGGACAAGTGCATTATCACTTTCATCGTACTTCATTTTAATTTCAAAGAATCTGTTAAAAACCACGTTGTTGTCCTTGAAATCTTTCCACTGCTGGTACCACTTGGAGTCTTTGTGAAGCACAACTCCCATTGCATCCTCATTTGCTTCAAATATTTTGTCTTCTCTTCCTCCATCCCCGGAGTAGTCAGTTCTTTTCCTCAGTCTTGTAGGGGGACGATACGCTCCTGCTTGTCCAAGGACGCTTTCATCAATCTCCTTTTTTACAGTTTCTGCACCCTGGGAGATGGCCTTAAATGCAGCAGTCTTTCCTAGTTTTTCGCCTCCTTTGGTCACAGACTCTGCTGAATGCTTAGCTGTTTTTGCCGCTTCTTCAACCCCTTCTTTGAATTTCCGCCCGATGTCACTCTTACTTACTTCATCCAAACTCTCTTTCACTGTATCGGTTATTTCGCCAAACTTCTTCCTAAATACTTCGGAAGTCTTCACTGTTTCAGACTCAATATTTTTATATTTTTGCCTTGCTTGCTGCAGTGCATCGGATTCTTCCAACTTTTTGGCTTCTTCTCTGAATTTCTTTATGCTTTCTTTCATGTCTTTATTTTTTGCTAGCTCCTGCTGGATGTTTTCAAGGAGTCCCGATAAGAAACCTTTCCTGCCATTAGATGCATAGTACCTAACCTGGTGTAATTCTACTGGCGGCCTACATATTCGATAAACACGGTTGATGTTAACATTGGATACAGCGTATCTTGCGGCAAAAAGTCGGATATTATTCACCAGGCATTTCCTTATTTACGACTGCCCCCTTTCAGGTCGTAATGCTACCCCCAGTGTCTGTCATCTGTCTACTCCGTTCTTATGCCTTCCCTCCAGTCCTCTGTCATCTAATATTCCCTTTTCACCCCAAGATTTTGGGACCAACGTTCTGCCGGTTTCTGCTGCTGCCGCCCTCACTGCCACTGGGTTGCTACTTTCATCTCCCAAGCCCTGTGCTCCAGTCCTGTCATCTGTCAAACCCCAACGACCCTCACTCATGTGTGTTCAATGTGGTCCTGCAGTTTGTGGCCTGCTGGCTACTTTATGTGTTCCGCAACCTGTAACTCAGAGGACAGAGAATATTAGGATGATGGTGCAGCAACAGCTTGAGGATTTTATGAACATCGATGCTGATTCCGACTCAGATTAGCATGAGTTGGTTTGTTTTTGCCTGAGTAATGGCAAAACGAGGGTCTGAGGTTCTGTAAATTACGAATTCGTTCGTGCTCAGCCTCCATTTTGTAGTTGCCGCCATTTTATGTTGCCCTCACTCAGGCAGCGTGGCGAACGCGATGTTTTTGTCGTTTCTGCATTTACGTGTCAGGTGGCTTCTTTGCCTATGTTTACTAACGAGTGTCAGGGTCTGGCCGAGTACACTAATTCCTGTCTGAGCTGATTAATCCCCGTCAGGACTATTTTTTGGTTCACACCATTGTTTCCTCTAAGTTATCTTATCTGCTGTCCTTTGCTACATGTCTCATGCATTCTCCTGTTTCACTACTGTCCTTCTACAACGTGCAGCTGTGTTTTCTCTACTTGGAAATCGAATTGTGTGGATTCACTTTTGTAATTTGCTTAAGGGGTCGAGTGACAAACATGACCGGGAACTTGAGTTGCTTTGGACTTAAAACATTGTCTATAACGTTTGCCTATCGCTCATGCTCTTGTGTGATTGCATTTTGCATTGTATTGTACTGTATATAAACCTGTGCGCCACGGAGTTAAGTGGCAGTCTCTTTTGAACCTTGTTATACTAACGACTTCTAAGACCACTGTACTAGCTGCAGCTAATAAATACCATCTTCTACGCCAGACGAAGAGTCTGTGTTTCTGTTTCTGACAAGGCAGGTGAATCCCGGGGATTTCAGGCGTACCCTGCGCCGCCGGGCCTTAAGGCTGCGGTTCTCCAACAGGAGAGTGCTCAGAGCCCTAAGGCCACAAACAGAGAATTAGCAACATCCCGGTGCTATCCCATGGGAAAAGCCGACCTTCTGGGTACGGAGAACCCAAATGGGGGTACTTCATTACCTGGTCAGGAAACACCCATGTGTACTTGCCCTGCCTTTCCCTCCCACATGCTCCTCCTCTCAGGGCTTATCCTTGGGGGTGCTCTAGTGGTAGTGGAAGGCCCACTCAGGAATGGCCAAGGAGTGAGAAATACCAACCTAAGCACAAGCTCAACTGCCCCCTCACTGGTCTGCAATGGCAAGACTCATACATGTTTGTCAGGCTATTCTGGTGGGTGATACAATCAGTGCTGCATCCCACTACCAGCGCCTTGAGACCCTCACGGGTAAGTAGTGCGCTTTACAAGTTCAGTGATTGATTGATTGATTGATTGACTACTAGCCAGTGCAGTACCCGTCCTCGGCATGCAGTGTACTTCTTACAGGGCACCTAAACCAATCAAGTAAGAACCCCTTCCTGGCAAGTATACGGTGTGCATGCTTTCCCACTGCAGTACAGTGGGAAAGTGCCCAGAGTCCTAAGGCCACAAAAAGAGAGTGAGCAAAAACCAGGAGGACAAAAAAGCAAAAACGTTTTAGGGAAATCCCCTAAGAAGGGACTTGTCCAACAGCGCTGTATTATACATTATATTGTGCATTCCATCTCTCTGCCTGCGCTGGCGTAACGAGGAGTAATATCTTTATTTCTCCTTGTTTTTCCTCTATCTACATGTGCTACATTCTGCAGCACACATAGAAAGAGGAAAATGCCTCTCAGGATTGTGTGTGTGCAGGTGAAGGTGTCCCTTCATGCACACAAACAATCCTGCCTTCAACACAGGAACCCTTGCACCATGACGCAAAGGTGCCTGCATTGGCACTAGGCAGCCAAATAATAATAAATATAATGGTAATTGCAGTGTATTCCTACCCTTTCCCTCTCAGGCAGCGCAGCAAGGAGGCTTGCTGTATTGTGCTGCGCGAAAGAATGATAAATCTGCCCCCAAGTATTGCTGGAAAACAGGAAAAACAGAAAATTAAAAGGAACCATTTAGAATGTTAATGTAAAAATATATATAAAATATACAAATCAAGATTAGCAGTATGCCAACCTACTTAAGGTCTGTACACTTTAGAGGCGAGATTACCGTTTACACTAGGAAAAACATAATTACGGATACTGGCAGGTAAAATGGTTTGAAGTGAGTGAGGATAAGGAGGAGAACATGAATAAAAGCAAAACAATAAGAAAAAGCTGCCCGTCTTCCATAGTTAAACATTAGGGATCACTGAGACGTCATAATTCAATTCGCTGACACATCACCTTCTTGTTCATGTACAACATTGCCAGTTCCGATGTTATCACTTCAACTGCTATAGGGTTTTCGTTGATCATGTTTTCATTGAGCTTCTGTGCTTTTAATTTTGAACCACAGTCTATTTGTCCAAGCAAAGCTTATTTGATTGGAAACAGTGAAAGGCAAATCCCTCTGAAAGAGGCCTTAAAACCAGGAAGGCCGTGGAATCACTTGTTCTTGGAAGAATGTAACGGGGCATCTGAAATGTGCATGCGTGTTTTTCCTTGTGATAAACAAGAGCCACCTTCTTTTAATGCATCACACTTCGATTGACATTTGTAGGAGGTTCGAATGCCCATTTATAGATTCACAATAAGCGAATAAAACTGGCTCCGAAAACGTGAGCCACTAAAATGTATGTATGCAGAGGCGCCATAGCAGGACTGCAATTCGTTATGATTTAGTGCAGAAAAATAAGATATCGCAAATTGCATTTAGAATGTCTGCACGTTTATATATATTTTTTTCTTTAGAGTTAATATACGAAGCAGTATTGGAGCGCTTTACATCGAACACACGAGAAAAGATGAGTGTATAAAGAAAACAACCTGTGAGACTGAATGAATGTGTGTACCAGGGGCGGTGGGTGACATTTGAAAGTGGTGAGTCGCAAAGTGATTTGCAGCCAGCACCGCAGCGAGCGAGCGCATCGAGCGAGCCCAAACCCCAAAAGGGGGGCTTGGGAGGATAACTACCCCCCAAGAAATTTTTGAAAAAAAAGAAGAAAAATCGTGCATTTTCAAGCAAATTTGAGAAAGCAGGAAGGTTAATAAAGCAATTGTGAAAGTGCAGTTATTACATTAATAGATGGCATAACATAGGTAGCTGCTTATTCAGTATAACCACAGAGCTTCATACATTCCGTCCTATTATGCTCAGACTGAATCCTGTCACCAGGCCAACTGGCTCACTTTCAAGAACAGGACCGTATTCAAACAACTTACATGAACATACAAATCAGTAAATGACATGGCATTCAACATACTCTCTGACACCCTACCATGCTACACACCAACTCGGAACTTTAGATTCACCAATCACAACTTTCAAATCAGCAAATGACACGGCTCCCAACACCCTCTCTGACACTCTACCATACTACACACCAGATCAGAACCTTAGATCCACCAATCACAACTTTCAAACAACACCAAAGCCCGATGTTTGCCTCCTAGTTCTGGGACTTTTACATCTCTGTCCTTCTACACTGAAACTCCACATCACCCAATATGTGGCCCATCCAATCTCTGCAGTAATTTCAGATGGCATTGAAAAGACATGTGCTTCAAGGAAAAAGCACAGCGGCATGGCGGATGTCGACAATGGCATTTAAAGAACGTGCAATACAAAATAACGTCATATGGGCAAACATTTATGTTGTTTTCCCCAAACATTTTTTATGAAGTAAATAGAACACTATGAGCGATCCGTACAGGAAAGCTGCATAATTGTGACCAATTGACTACAATCAACAATCAAGGGGAGAGGATGTAGCCTTACGGCTACAGCGGTCGGCTTTGAAGCTGGGTAACCTGGTTAGAGTCTCAGCAACAACACTCTACATCCTGTGATTCAGGGCAAATCACTCAATCTCCCCGTGCCTACCAATAAAAAATGAAGGTGTTCATCTATAACGAAACTGGTGCTCCTGTAAAGCGCTCTGATACCCGATGTCTTAGGTCTAGTTCGCGCTATATAAAACTCAAAAAAGAAAAAATCTGAACTTCAAGGTCTGCTTAGCCATACAATATGACTATTCAATGATCAAATTATACATGTCCTACACACGGTCACTGCGAGGAACCTATGAAGCAATGACTGATGACTCATATGCCTTCCCCATAGGCCTATACACCCAGGAAGCAGCACGTGACTCTTGCTGTAGCTACTCTGTGAGTCATTTGTGGAATGCTCAAGAGGAACTGACCCTTTTCTAAGCGGAACAGCTTTGAAAAACCGGAAAGAGAATGAGCTTTACTCTGTAATGCTAGGAGTGTTGTCTTTATATCTTTGGCACCTCACCTGTTCTAGGTCCCTCCGGTACGCATGCTTGAGCCTGGAACTTCCCATTATCAGAATAAGTGAGTGGATGTGGTTGTCTGTTTGTTGGTCTCTAGTGTTTGTGGCTGTGTGGATGTGTGAGTATGGTTGAGTTTACATGTGCTGGTGTTTGTGGCTGTTTGCATGTGTGAGCAGGTTTGTATTTACATGTGCTGGTGTTTTTGGCTGTTTGCATGTGTGAGTATGTTTGAGTTTACATGTGTTTGGGAAAAAAATTACAATCAATGCAAGAAACTCCCCCCTGTATTTATGTCCTGAGTAATTTGCCACAGCCTCCTGTGCACTGAGATATCTACAACACAATGTTAACCTCCTCCCTGCAGCTAGGCAACATGCAGAAATGCAATTTCATAAAAACTCATACTTACAGGCCTTGGGGATAGCATTTATGCCAGATAAAAGCCAGCCACTCTGTTTCTATTAATGCCAGATTTCTGCATCTGTTATCTCTCTAGAGTAACCATGACCAAGGCTGAGAGGTAAAGTGGGCGTAAAATTAGACTTTAAATTTGCTTTTGAAGTGAGATGAAATCCAAATATTGGCAAAGCGAATGTGTTTGACTTTTATAGTAAATACAGATACACACCATCCAAGCACATGTTGACTCGACATAGATGATACATGCATGTAAACATCCATGCACTCTCAGACTAACACACCTACAGTACTACATGCATACATACCATGGGGTAGACCCCCATGCCGACAGAACAACAGACCCCAGGCAAACAGAACAATAGACCGCCCCAGGCACACAGAACAACAGACCCCAGGCAAAGAGAACAATAGACCGCCCCAGGCACACAGAACAACAGACCCCAGGCACACAGAACAACAGTCCCCCATGCACACAGAACAACAGACCACCCCAGGGACACAGAACAACAGACCCCCAGGCACACAGAAAAACAGACCCCCATGCACACAGAACAACAGACCCCCCCAGGCAAACAGAACAATAGACCGCCCCAGGCACACAGAACAACAGACCCCCAGGCACACAGAACAACAGACCCCCAGGCACACAGAACAACAGACCCCCAGGCACACAGAACAACAGACCCCCATGCACACAGAACAACAGACCCCCATGCACACAGAACAACAGACCCCCCCAGGCACACAGAACAACAGACCCCCAGGCACACAGAACAATAGACCGCCCCAGGCACACAGAACAACAGACCCCCAGGCACACAGAACAACAGACCCCCAGGCACACAGAACAACAGACCCCCATGAAAACAGAACAACAGACCCCCCCCAGGCACACAGAACAATAGACCACCCCAGGCACACAGAACAACAGACCCCCAGGCACACAGAACAACAGACCCCCAGGCACACAGAACAACAGACCCCCAGGCACACAGAACAACAGACCCCCATGCACACAGAACAACAGACCCCCATGCACACAGAACAACAGACCACCCCAGGGACACAGAACAATTGACCGCCCCAGGCACAAAGAACAACAGACCCCCAGGCACACAGAACAACAGACCTCCAGGCACACAGAACAACAGACCCCCATGCACACAGAACAACAGACCACCATGCACACAGAACAACAGACCCCCCCGGGCACACAGAACAACAGGCCCCCAGGCACACAGAACAATAGACCGCCCCAGGCACACAGAACAACAGACCCCCAGGCACACAGAACAACAGACCCCCAGGTACACAGAACAGCAGACCCCCATGCACACAGAACAACAGACCCCCCCCCAGGCACACAGAACAATAGACCGCGCCAGGCACACAGAACAACTGACCCCCAGGCACACAGAACAACAGACCCCCAGGCACACAGAACAACAGACCTTGGGGACCATACCTGCCCCTCACCCATACCTTACCCATTCTCCCATTCTCTCATTCACCCATCATCGGACCAAGCCCCCACCCTCCTTCCCTAGTCCAGGTTCGAACAAGGTGAACCCTCCAGAGTCTCCTCAGAGCGGTTGATTCTGGCTGGGGTTAAATAGGCCCTATGCCATATAAAGAAATGTATTGATTGAATCTTAGCATTCCATGAGCTCTTCCAGGCCCTTCGAATCAATTGAGCCCACGTTGTTTCTGGTATTTCCTTCCTGAAATCCGCCTCCCATTTTCTTCGTAACTCCGTCAATGGGCTCAAGCCTTCTTGCTCAAGCGCCTATAGAGATACGTTATGGCCTTGAACGTCCCCGCAGCCATCACCAAATATTGACACATCACAGAGGTTTGGGGCTCCGAGAGCCCTTCCTTCCACTGGCGCTGTATGGCTGAGATCAGGGCTGCATGCAGCAAATAATCCCCTCACGGCAGATCATACCTCTCCTGCAATGTCTAAAAAGGTAGCAGCACCCCATCTTCATATAAATCCCCCATGATCTGAACTCCCGCTGTCTCCCAGTCTGCTAGCGCTGACCAGTCCCCCTCATGTGGGAGGGCAGTGCACATGCCCTGGGGAATCTCCAGTGCATATGGGCGATCAACATTGACTCTGCAACGGCACCGATTCCAACATTGTCATAATGTCCGCTCCTCAACAGTGAGTGACCCAAGGTGCAAGGGTTGTTGTAACATAGTAAATAAAAGGACATGCTGTAATATCCACTGACCCTCTTGAAATTCTCGAGCCACTGCTTGTGTCAGCCACTGCAGCTGAGCCGCCAGGTAATAAAGTTCAAAATCTGGTACTGCTAGCTCCCCGTCCACTCTAGGTCTCATCATGGTAGTTAATGCAACCCGTTTCCTGCCATTACTAGATGTGGGCGTAGTTCGCGAAGAAGCGCTTCGTGAAGCTATGCGAACTTCACGTAGCACTACGCGAGCTGCGTAGTAGCATGTTCGCACTGTGCAAGATGCGTTTTCAATGATTGCACAGTGCGGACAAGCATCCGGCACTGTGCAATCATTGACAACGGCATCTTGCACAGTGCGAGCTGTAGTTTTCTGCTGCTCGAGTAGATTATTACTCGAGCTGCAGCTTTCTCAACGCGAACTGGTAGTTTCTCATTGAGAGCGGTCGCGAGCAAGCGCAACCACTCACAATGAGAAACCTTACCTCAAACTTCGCAAACTCCGCGAGCATAGCGTAGTGCTTCACCCAGGGTTAGCCATTACCCCACAAGAAGACGCTAACCATCGACCTGATCTGCCTAAAGATTGCCCCTGGTATCCAAATTGGCAATGTCCGAAAGTAATATAATAGGCGGGAGAGGTCCACCATCTGCAGGAACTGCCACCCTGCCAGCTACCGAAAGTGGCAGAGCGCTCCAAAATGTCAGATTCCCTCATAGCCCACGTAGGGCCCTTCCCACGTTCCCGTCCAGCATTTGTGTGGTTCTTTAAACGTGAGACAACTAATTTTAAAGTTTATCTAAGCCTCCAATATTAGCCAGTGTAGGTTCCCCAGAGTTGGGGGGATGCTGTCCAATTAATTTGTGGCTGAAATCAGATGAACAGTAGATTGAAGTATTGCTTTGATAGGCGTCATACTATTCACCAGAAGACTTTTCAAAATGGTGTAGGCAGCCTCAATCCTGGAGGTACTAAGTGCATGTGCTGCTGTCTTCGATTGCTATTTGGAACGTTGACTCTTCACTCTTTTTAATTTGTGTTTGTGGAAGTCTGATGATGGCACTAATTTGTTCTTTCAAGAAAAGCAAGGAATCAACCAGAAACGAGGGCAAATTCACCGTAGTAGAAAAATCTGGTGAGAAACCTTTAATTTTTAGTTCTGCAGATATTTTTGTTTTATTAGGTGTGCAGGAGATTCCTATACATTCTGTTTTCTGAAGATTTAATATCAGACAACTGGATGTCAACCTTCAATTCTCCCGGTCACTTTGTCAAGTGATATGTTTTATCCATGATAGTTTAGTAGACATGTGTGATGTCCATGTATTGGTGTCATTTAATGCCTGGGGTTTTTAGTAGCTGACCTCACGGATTCCAAGTGCAGGTTGAATAGCAATGGGGATAGAGAAATCCTTGTAGGACACCACAAGAAACCTGTTCGCTTTGTGATGTATAGTTTCCTAGTTAAACTATTTAAGAGTAGCCATACAGGAAGGACCTAAACCACTTGAGTACTGTTCGTTGCAGTCCATTTAGCATTCTAGAGTTTTCAATAGTTTTTCAGGGTCACCTATGTCAAATGTAGGGATAAATCTAACAAAACCAGTATGGATGTATGACGTTACAACGCATACTTTTACTCCGCATACCATTACAACGCGGTATTTACAACGCATACCGTTACAACGCATAGCGCTTTGGGGTGCTGGATAGTGGTAAGTATAATTTACTATTCTAACTCCAGTCCCCGTGGACCCTAGGGAAGGTGTTGGATAGTAAATTAAACTTACCTCTTATCCTAGAGCGCCCCCCAGCGCTATGCGTTGTAATGGTATGCGTTGTAATGCCTGCGTTGTAGTGGTAGTGCGTTGTAAAAAATGCGTTGTAACAGGTGCATACCAACCAGTATACATTCAGAATTTAATTAATATCATCAAGGATTCAGTGTCACCATTTCTGTGCTATGGCCTGCTCTGAATCTTGATTGAGATGCAGAGAGTAGTGTGTTGTCATGTAGGTAGTTGCTCAGTTGTGTAGCCAAATCAGCAATCTTGAAGAGCACTGGAGAGATGGACATAAGCTGCCGAGGGAACCGAGGCCTCATGGCAATCCAGGAACCGTATAGGAAGGACATGTCTTGTTGAAGAAAAAAGAGGACGTTTACTGACAACAAACTATAAATGTTCGAGGTAGTGTGGATGAAAATAACAAACTGCTTGGGAACGCTGTCCTAGCTGTGCCACAGGGTACAAGTAAACATGGGTATCCACCAGAAGATGGATGCTACTAGTGTTACAAACAGAACTGGGGTGAGATATGAAAGTGATGGTAAGTGCAATGACAATTCACTCAAGACATAAAGAAATGGGGACATATTAGCAAGGAATAGCGATATTTATCGCAAAATGCGCTTAGCGTGTTTTTTTATCGCTGCCTATCGCTGGATATGTTAGCAGAGAAAACATTTTCTCCATTGTGCTAAAATATCCAGCGATAGCGGCGAAATGTGTGAATATCTCTGAAATCCAGCGATATTCACGCATTAACGCCAATGGGGGCTTAACCTGACAATCCACCTCCCATTTAATACACAGGTAAGTCATCCTATTAGGAGGCATTAGATTCTAGCGAAAATCGCGCTTAGCGCGACTTTTTTTATCGCTAAGCTTGCGTTGCTAATAGGCGATAGCTGTGTTTGCAACTATTTTCAGTCGCTAAAAGTTTGGGTACGCCCACTTTGCATGTCATTAGCGATAAATATCGCTGACATGCAAAGCGGCCCCAAACCGGTCGCTATCGCCTAAAAGCTGTTGCTAACTGTTGTTAGTGACAACATACTGATATGGCGAAAAGAATATCGCCGCTTTAGCGGGAAAAAGTCCCTCTAAAGCGACGATATTGCCCTTGCTAATATGCCCCATAGTTTTATATCTTAGCAACCCTGGTGCCAGACTGCCACCAGTGCTCTTCACTGCTCTGAACTCGCTATTGCCTGGTTACATTTGGAATGTGGACGCCTGGAAGCTTGTGATGCCAAACTTTGACATCACAACCCTTCAGTCCTTAGTACAACACTACAGCATGATCCCCGGAGTCGGGGCCTCCACGCCATAAGGGGGCTACCAATCAGCTGAGGGATGACCAGGAAGTGAAGGAGTAAAGGTCCAAATCGTTCAGAGCGGTTTGCAAACTTGGGGATGAAGTAGACCAACAGGGTATAGGGGTTTAAGACCTACAGAGTTAATGAATAAAGGTGGTGAATTGGTGCCCATGAGCACTTGGTGATCAACCCATGTACGGTTTGGAGAAGGACCCACCATGGGATATCAGTCAATGAACTACAGTT
Source organism: Lissotriton vulgaris (assembly GCF_964263255.1). NCBI lineage: Eukaryota > Metazoa > Chordata > Amphibia > Caudata > Salamandridae > Lissotriton > Lissotriton vulgaris. The sequence continues at coordinate 151,955 of NW_028252050.1, read as the reverse complement.
TTTGGCAGCAGAAGTTAATGTCCAAAGGATAGGGTGACTAGGAGTAGATGTAAAAGAGTGGCACAGCACCAGATGAGGGTAGAATCACTTTGTGATTGAAGTTGTCCAAGCAGGGCGTAGTGAGAGAGGATATCCAAGGCAAATTAAAGGCTACCAGGGGACAAGGGGACCAGCCAACAGACATAATGGCTTTCAAGAGCAATGCGATAGAAGAGATGAGGCATATTAGTGCAGTGGCTAGGATAAGGTGAACCTAGTTTGAAGGACATTGAGGAGAATATAAAGACCTTGGTTAGGCAGTCAGAGGATTTAAAGGAATAGAGAGGTGGAGGCAACAGGGGCAGCAGCAAGAAACTACGGGGCATATTACCAACAACTAGCGATAATTTTTGTCTCTAACTTGTTTAGAGACAAAAATTATCGCCGCACATCGGCGATTTTTATCGCAGATAAACCTTGCTATTAACAAGGTTTATCGCAAATGCGATAAAAAACGGCCGAAATGCATGAATATCGCTGAAAAGTCAGCGATATTCATGCATTATCGAGCAAATGCTCTTAGCCATGTTATCCACCTCCCATTGGATAACATGGCTAAGAACTGCTCAGGGCAGGTGTTAGCTTTTGGAGATATTCCCGCTTAGCGCGAATATCTCCAAAAGTTGGTAATAGGAGATAGCGATGTTAGCGACTGTTTTCAGTCTCTAACATCTTGGCACGCCCACTTTGCATCTCATTAGTGATAAATATCACTGACATGCAAAGTGGGGCCCAAGATGGTCGCTATCTCCTACTAGCTGTCGCTAACTGGTGTTAGCGACAGCTTGGTAATAGGGAGATAATTTTATCTCCGCTTTCTTGGCTTTTAAAGCCAAAAAAGCGGAGATAAACCCCCTTGTGTATACCCAAGAAGGAATACACTAATACAACAAACAAAATCCTTGCTAAAAGATTTTGACATAATGGACAACTCAAAAAAAAGGGAAAGTGTCTGCAGGGGACAGGTAGCAAAATGATGGGTGCATAACAAAAGAGGTAAAAAATTGCACTTTGAGGGCAAGATCTCGGAGAAGGCAACTAGTACTGAAAAAGGAAATACAAAGAAAGTGGAAGCAGGACGTCTGAAAAAGAGTGCCAAGACGACAGTAGCCATTCATTGTAGTCTGGAAATGAATGGTCTATCAACCAAGGCAGGGAAGCCTGCGGTGACAGAAGCAGGTGAGAAACGAGAAAGGGTGAAAGGAGGACAAGGCAGGAGTTAATGCAGAGAATGGCAAAGTTCAGATGGATGATGAGCGTGGCATGGGTGGACAGGCTGCAGATATAAAGGGAAGGTAGACAGAGGAAAGAGAGTCCCTCAAAGGATAAAAATGAAGGGCTGAGATGAGATAAGTGAGGGGGAGAGTTTTAAAGAAGATGGGAGCAGCAGAAGTGGATAGGCAGGTCCAGCTCCAGATCACAGATGGAGGGGAGCAGATCGCTGGATGCAGTGGAGCTATTTTTGAAGGAAGTCCGGAAAGTTTGTCTGTTAGTGGAGAATTGGCATGACCCAAATACAGTACTTTCCCACTTTCCGCTTTAGACATTTAAATTGACACAGTCAGACAGGATTTAGCAATGTTCAGGGATGCAGTTAAATGTTGTAGCAGGGAGAAAGAAAGTCAGATTGTGGCAGCTACAGTGCTTGGAAGGAAGAGTCTATTTTGATATGAAAGTCATAATTATGGGGAGGCTTTTTACAAGTGTCTAAGTGACAATGGGGTTGAATACTAAGAACTATCGACCCTCTCCAAAATCGCCCAGAACAATCTCATGGTGTGCGCTGAGTGCTAACTGTTTATAAATATTGAGATTTGTAAGGACACTGATATTTTATTACATAAAAAGAAACATATATTTTACTGCAAAATATGAATAAGGGACTGATAATAGAACGCCAAATGCGCCTGAAGACCAGGGAATTTCAAGAACAACCTCCAGGGTCAACGGAACAAATCAGGACATTCTAAAATGTTGGGTTCCTAGACTGAAGGCAGTGGCCACAGTCACTCACAGGTGAGATGGAGGGTAACTCTGTTAACGAGGTAAGGTAGAATCTTTAAATCTGAGAAGACAACTCAGCTCACTCTTTGGAGTGACCAAAAGTGCAAGAGAAGGCAAAGCCATGATCATTGGCACAAATGACAGCTTTGAATATCACTGCCAAAATAACTACACAGGAAAACAGTGAATATCTGAATGGAGGATATTGGATGGGGCGGGAAAAGAAAGCCATGGCTCATGAGAGAACTTATGAATATGGCAGTGTCACGAAGTATGTTTGAGAAAGTACGAAAGGGAGGTATGGACTTTCGCATAGTGTTCTTTATTTAGGACTTGTTTTACCCAATTTTAGATACAATCTATAATACCCTCAAATCTGTCTTGATTATGGTTAAAGAAGCACTGACAATTGTCAAGGTTTATATGCAGGTTTATGCATGATCACCGGAACATGGGCAAGGCAGCATCATGTCCAATTTGTGGAACTTTCATTAGATCTTTTAAACACAAAAGTCACATAAGCCGTATTGATACATATCCAATAATGGTACAGAAAAGGAATATTTATTCAACATTATGAACATGATGTGTTGCTGATCAGAAAATGCAAGCAGTGCACAAGCATTAAGCATACAACCTATCAGAGTACAATAAAATATTGTGATACAGGCGCAAAACAAGATGGCCGCAGGTGTGATTTCCACATGCCAAACACCTGTGCGTCAGAAGACAGTTGTTGGAGGCGCTACTGGAGCAGGAGTAACGGAGTCAGAGGCTTGAATCAGTGAATTAAGAGATGGTTTTATTTTTATGTATGCTTTCCGTCTCCGACTTGTTATTCTTTCACGGGCAAAGGCTGCTGGGTCCGTCTTGATATAGGTCCGGGACGCCAGTCTGTTAACCAGAATTAGAGGAGAATGGCTCCGTCCACACTGGAAATCAAAAGAAAAGAGATATGGACAGAAATTAGGGAGGGGTCCGGGACTAAGAACGACGAGGGACCGGGAGTGAGGGAAACCAAGTGCACTGGTGCTCTACACAGGCTACACTACTGTGCTCAAGTGCTCGTGGTGGGGAAAAGGTTCTCTGGAGACTGTACACTATGTACATGCAGGAGTTTAAGCGGCAGGCTGGTTACGCAGTCCGACCCAACCCGCAACCTTGCCCCGTACCTGTTCGAGCCACTCTCCTCCCGCGGGAGCGTGGCGGGGCGGCTCGTGATGTCGGTGGCCTCCGGGCTTGCTGGTAACGCCTCGGTAGTCCTGACCATGGTTCGTCTCATCTTCCTCCTCCATTAACCTAGGTCTCTCTCCTCCTCTTCGTTCGCACTCGTCTTCTTCCTTCTCCAGGGAAACGCAGTCCGTCGACTTCCTGGTTACTCCCCCTTTAGACGAGCAGGACGCGATGACGTTTGACAGGGGCGGAGTCTCTCCGGTAGAGAAATCCCAATTAAAGGAGCCATGTCCTCCTTCTTCCCGGTGGCTCCATAGGGGCTTTGCTTCGGATTACCAATCGATGTCCAAATAGGGATTGTCCTGCTGTTGAGATGAAACAGAGTCGGGTGAGAGGGGCATATGGGACCACCAACCTTCTGCAGTGGCTGTCCCTCCACGGATCGTTCCTCCCTGTTACAACAGTGCATGCACAATACCTGTCAAATTAAATGTAGGCACTTTGCCTTAGCTATATGTGGCTACCGATATGGGCAGCTGGTGCTGGGTCAGCAAGGAAATGCATGTCACATGAGGTGTCCTTGATAACAGAATTCCCCACTAATAGAAAAGGTGTCCCAGCATGCAGCTCCGCCTCAGCTCAGCCTGCTAGTGCCCTGCCTCCCAGTGTAGCCAAGCACTGGGAGACACAAGAGAAAATTTGCATTTGAGGTTAAATAGTAATATCCTGTGTGTTTTTGCCTTCCATTGAAGTTACAAAATTCCATAACCCACTACCCGCTTCGTACTATTACAAAATCAATGAAGAGACCATTTCACTATTGTTAGATTGTTTTGAGGACATCTTTGTGATTTGCATGCAGTGTTCAGGACACAAGAGGGAACCCACCCAGATTCCACATACTGTAGTTAAATGTCTATAAACCACTACAATCAATAGGGCAAAACTAATAACACAACTGAAGGATGGCAATTCTCATTCCAAAAAACCATAGGCAAACACCACCCACCCTCTACAATTTGTGAAGATATAAAAAATAGCAGGGCTAAGGGAGCTGGAACTGAAACTGTCCATGCCTAAACCCTCCAACCCAAAATATAAACACAAAGCAAACAAATGCATAGTATGTTAGCAGAGAAAATTCTAGTATTTGAAAATGTTCATGGCATATATTGTCTCGAATTTATCCCACACATCCTAATTTATTCTACTATTCCAAAACTAGTTTTCAAGGATTAATAGTAAAGTAACCTGCTAAACGAAACCAAAAACTAAACTCAACAATAACAACTGACTAAAAGATCTTGAGTAATGTTTGAAGCATATGTTGTTTCCTGACATATTCCTATTAAAATTACATGACCGTTTCAACTACGTTCCCCAGAATGCAAAAATAAAAAACAATATTGCATACGCCACCAACTAATACAACTACAAAACTGATAAATTATACAAAATATATTTAACATATGAAACATGTATATATTAAATGTACATAAAAATATAAACTTTTTTAAAATCTCGGAAATACCTAGTATAAGTAGAACATACATCTCTTTTGTGGATACACACCTTCAATAATTGCAATTGTCTGCAATTTAAATTATACAATATACATAAAATGTCAAGTTACACATGCCTCACATTTTTCAATTAAAATAACAATCTTTAATAATTACATTACATAAAATGCAAAATGTAAATATTATTCTAAAAAGTAAGTATGTTACTATATAATAATTTAAAACATCTTCCTACAATTGTGATCATCTTCTCATTCCACTATAAGGAATTTTATAAAAATATACACTCTACAAATAATTTCCCATAATTAAAATAAAGCATACTTTAAAAAAGATGGAATCTACAATGAAACCATCCTTATCAAATTCAAGGAAACCCAACAAAACCAAAAAGAATTTTATAAAAACATACCTGGAAAACTGAAAATAGAAGAAAAAATGTAAAACTAAGGTGGTAAAATATTCCAACATAAGCTTCTTACAAACAATAGATACAAAACAACTTCAGCATTTCTGTTCTTCACACCTATTTGAAAAATCTAAATGTTTAAAATACCCAAACTCTAGATAATTAATAAAATAACTGCACACATTCTAACAGTGCAAACGTAACTAAACAGGAACCTCAAAATAAACAGTTGCCTCAGCGAAAAAACACCTTATGCTGCTATCTACCAATATCTAATTTTGTGCTGGCTTACAACAATTTAGCAATAACCAGAACAACCAAACTAAAAAAAAAACATCAAAAAATAATAAGACTAAAATGATTTTAAATGTATTTGAGAACCTGTTGTAAAATAAAAAGAGTTCTTACCATTGGCAAATGTGGGGCAATTATAGGGGTCTCAGTGACGATCTGATGGGTATAGAATAAGGGTCTGCATGGTTCTGGTGCATTGTAGATGTAGATATATGGAGTGGAGCCAGCGGGGTTGGAAGGTCACATCCGCGGAAACTGCCAGTTATACTGTTGTGGTCTTCTGCATGATACACAGTGCTGACATGAGGTATTGGCTGCACTTATTGAAAAAATTGAAATTGTTTACCTAAAAAAATTAGTTACTACCATGACTATAAAAATAGACTTGGGAACCTGCAATCTGGTCCATGATGTCCGCCATGAAGTGATGTCACGCACAAACCTTGCAGTGTACTGAAAGAAAATAAAAGTGCATCACAATGAAGATAAAAAGGAGACTCAAAACAATAGTATAGAAAAAGCACATCTATAAAAACAATACTTTGTTTTTCATTACAATGAAATTAATAATTTCTTACATTCCTTTTCTAAAACTAAAAAATACTAAAAACAAAAAAAGCTGTTAAACCACAAAAAATTAAATTTCATGCACTGTATACTTTATTGTAAATTTATCATGTTTACATTTAGTTTTAATGGATAAATGTTGTTATATTTTCTATAATAAAAACAAACTTTATAACAGTTTTCCACCTTGTATATGCATTTTTGTGTGCATAGGTAGCATTATTTATTTTAAAACTGTAAAATGCATGAACTACTTTAAGATCTAACTACTATAAATGTTATACAGAAGCTGTTCCTATATTTACATGGCAGTGAATTGATGCATCAATAAACTTTGTTTTGGTTGTGTATTTTTATAGTAATTAATTTTAATGTTCAAAACAAATGTATGTATATACATACTCCAAATAAATTCAAAACATATTAAAACATACAATGTTTGTGATTATTTTGAATGCATTTATTAATTAAGTGTTAAGTATGCCTCTATTTTTTACATTAAAAATGTATTCAACTTCTACTTCGAAATATTATCCTGAAATCCATGAACTATTAGAGAAAGTTGACATATTGAGTGGTCATATTAAGTACTCAAGCTTCAGACCCTCAAATATTATGGAAACTTCATAAAAGAAGAGGGTAAGATGTACTATTCTAACAAAGTTTTGCAAACATTGTGGAAAGGGTTTAAATGGAAGGGGACAGATTTAATATTCAAACTCCACTTCCACAAACATTGGAAAAAGTGTATACTGTTGAGGTTCAGAATTACTATTCTAATGCCAATCCCAAAAATATTAAAAACAGTGCATAAATTGCAGCATCCAGATTAGGTATTGAAACAAACAAACTGCATAACTGTAGGGGGTTCAAGCATTACTTTTCTATCTCTAGTAGCCTACATTTTGGGTAGCATAAATCAGAACAATAGAAAATTGCATACTAAAACAGTTTTCTAGCCCAGTATTCACTATGCCAAACCAAATCAAAAACAATAGCTACCATTATCAATACTACAATACTACAAACCACAAACAGATTGAATACAGTAACACCCCAACATTTTGTTTAATTAATTTCAAAAACATTACACACCAAACAACAAATATATATCACCTAGTAATGGTAAACACTATTGAACCCCAAATTTTGTGAAAACATTACAATTATTACCTATAAATATTTACAATTAAAAACAACCCCTGAACCTTAAAAAGTAACTAAAATTAACCATTAAATAAACCACAAAAAGTAATCCATGACAGGAATATAAAAAAGGTAGGTATTAAACACACAGTACAAATGAAAAACAACCCACATAAAATTCAATAGAACCTTGTTCCCCATTACTAGTACTTGAATCTCAAAAATATTGAATGCAAATATATAACCAAATATATAACCACATTAAATTGTTACCCACCAAATCCCCTTATGAACATATTACCTGATTAAAATAATATAAGATATTACATACAACCTCCAATATTTTAGTCACAAGATTGTACCACAAAAAAATTAAACAAACCCTAAAAATATATCTTTAAATATATAAGCCAGAGCCTCATTATTTGCACTTAAACCTCAAAAATAATTAGTATAAGAATATAGTTACATTAAAATGTTACCCATGCAATTCAATTCAATTCAATGTAAACTTTATTGCGACTAGTTATAGCCATAAAAGCACATTCACAACAATACAAACCATATTACCAATCCAAGGTCACAGTGCGCCATTCAATTAAACACATAGTAATAAGGCAAGATAGAAGAAGAAATAGCATTGAATACAAACTTAATAAAAATTCATAGTTATAGAATATAGTATAAAAATATAATTTACATCATACATTTAAAATTTTAAGAACTATTACAAATTTCTCAACTGGCTGTCCCTATCACTCAGGTCTCTAGGTATAACCCACCAAGTCTCCTTCCTCAGCTAATAAATATATATACTGCAAATATGAATCAAGGTACTCTATGTTTAAATCCTTAAGACACTAATCATTGGCCTTAGGCGGTTCAGATTTCAACAAATGTTTGCGAGTCAGCCACATAGAGAACAAGAATTTTGATACTGTGACCACATAAAGCGGGTCGGTATCAGTCCTTAAGATCCTGAAGAAATCAAGGTAGTTTCTAACACCCAGATTCCTGCAGAGTTGGATGATCCATTTACGCCTTGGGTGTTTATAAGCTTCACAAAATAGCGTAACATGGATTAAGGATTCTTCCTCAGTCTGACACCCAGGGCAAAGAGAGGGACAACCTCCATCCCACTTGTTGGTAGTCGCTCATAGAGGGAGGGTTCCATATCTGAACTGCAGAAACAGTTTCATGGCTAAGGTCGGTTGGAAAGCGTCCAAAGCCATTTCAAATTCCTAATTGCTCTTAAAATCGAGGAATCTATAAATTAAGCTTGAGGGGTTTGCTAGCTGGAATATATGTGTTAATTTTTGTTCTTTTAGTGCCTTCACCAAGGATTTCTGAGATATTGCAGGGCAGGATGCTTCGGGGGTCAATCCATACGTTTTCCATACCAATAGCCATAAAGGAATGTTTTACATAGGAAAACCAGGGTAAGTTGCCCGCCCCCAGAGTGGAAAGCACCGTTTTAAGCTCATCTTTATAACTGATCAGCTCAGGGGTACTCCACAATCGCCGCCAGTATAAGAGTGGTCGGTTGGTGATAATATCCGCATCAGGAATGATATTTAAGTCCAACCTTAATGGAACAAGCGGTGTGTTTTTAGGCAGGGTCAAAAGCTGATAAGGAAATTGTTTTCAGTAACTGTGAGGTCCTTGTGGAGCTTATGCCCCCACAGTTCTGCCCCATAAAGAGAGGCGGATCTTGCTTGGACCCTATATATTTCCAATGGAGGGCTAATGTTTTTTAAAACACAGCTCTTGTGGACTTTTAAAATACCCCCAACTGACTGGGTGAGTCTAAGATTGGCCTTGACCATCTGGGGGCCCCATCCCATTTTTTCCATCAATGTAAGGCCAAGATAATCAAAGGTGGGGACGCTTTCGAGAACTCCCTCATCCAGCATGGGTTGTGGACAATTAATTGATCTAGCATTAAAAATCATGTATTTGTTTTTTATAATATTGATCACAAGATTCCGTTTATGGCAGAACTGTGCAAATTGGTTGAGGACACGCTGCATTCCCCGCGCTGACTTTGACAACAACAGAGTGTCGTCGTGTAAAAGATGAAAAATTAGTTAGCCCTCTTGAATGAATACATTAAAGTGAACCGTAGTTTATATTAATTTATGTCTGACATCTGCCTGTAAATGATATGAGCCACTCATAATGGAAGGTAGCTCCATGCTGCACAAATGGTTAAAATTAAGTTGTCTGAAATTCAGATGAAACCAGAAAGAATTGCAAGTGAACGTGTACGTGTCCATTCTGCTGTAACTCCAACTTGTTTAATGATTCACTAGCTTTCACCTGTGTATAGAGCCAGTTCAGCGAGCCAATTCCTAGAAAGGGTTCGCTGACCTAGGATGTGCCAAGTTTGCTCTGCCCTTGCCTGGTTAAGTGAAAGGGTAAAGTGTTTGCTCAGCACAGATAGCAAGTGTGTCATTTGTATGGGGAAAGCAGAAAACACGGGCCTCTGCTGATAAGATCAAACAGTGCACATTGACATTTCAAAGATAACCGACCAAGGCTGTGGGTCAGGAGGTAGTGGTGTAAAGATTAACCAGTATCTGCATGGTCAGATCCGTCAGGAATAATGTAAAGTGTGAACGTAGACATATTTCTGAAATGCACCATGATGTTGTAATGTACACGTGGCTGAGATGGTCACACCACAATGGAGTAGTTAATGAATAATGTGTCAGGGGTCTGTGAAAACATATATAAAGACTGATTTCCACACTGTAAGATCAGATCACTTTGCAGTCCTGCAAATTGTCTCAGCTGCAGCTTATTGGCAATAAAGCCATTTTCTTTTGAAACCTTGTATGTGCCCTTCTTGTCCCTATTTACAAATTTTGTGCTTTTACAGATGGAGCAGTGACTCGCTGGGAACTGATGGTCTCTGCAGGGGGTAAAGAACTGCGGCCTCAGGACTCTTCAGGGGCCTTCCTGTCTCGGTGTATGCTGCGCAGCTGCTGATTGGACATAGTTTCCTGCAAGGCCCAGACAAGAAGGCTCCCCTTGATAAGCCTTTGACAATAGACACCACCAGCTTCCTTTGAGCCATCAGGTGATTTTGCCACAGCAAAGAAGGACAAATACAACGGCATTACTGGTCTGATGATCAGGTAGGCAGTGCTTAAATGCACTGAACTCAATTTTATCAATTGAATGTTGTTTTTCTAAATACATCAGAGGGTACACACTGAGATTCATTAGGGGTCTCTAGGGGAGGTCTGAGGGCGCCTTTAAGATAGGTGCCTGAGGAGGACTGTCCAACCTGTGAAAGATCATAAGGATCCCAAGGACAGGAGAGGGACCGTGGGAGGTTGCCCCAAGACAGAGCATGCTTCTGAAAGACGTCTAAAAAAATATGCATATTGTTGAAGTAGGGTGTACAACAGTGTATTTCTAGAAAAGAAATAAAAAGTGATAAAGGAAGAAAAATAATTACATTAGTAACTAAATAAAATTAAAAATGCTTAGCAAATTATTTCTGAGCACAGCTAAAGGCTGCAGGGCAGCCTTAGATGTCACTCAACCAACACCTCCTCGTGGCACATCTGTGGAAAAAGGGTAAGGCGATGACCTTTTTCAAGATTTGCCCGGCGCTAACCGCCTTTGTACCATTCAAATTACCAAGCAATGAGGCAGGCGCCGGAGACCAGAAGGCAGGAAACAGAAGTTTTATTCCGACGGAGCAGAACACATCAGATCAGACAACAAGGTATCGTCTCGAGGTGCTCTAACAGCCTCTCTGAGGCCTGGCCTCTTATACACTGGTTTATGGCATGTGACCTTCCTTTATTACAATCATGACATTGTGAAGTAAGGAAAAAAGACATCCCCGTAATCCTCGTGTCAATCCCACCCCACATACCCCCACAATAGAGGTCCTCAACCTGCTGATAAGAGGAGGGGGGCATCACGCAGCTGAGTGTTCTGCTGATTCTTAGGATGTGTGCGCCTGATCATATCCCAGGGGGTGGGGAGGCCCTGATCAATAGTGGGTCCTTTGAAGAGGAGCGACTCCATACAATAAGGGGCAGTAAATGGTATCTCCCGGCTTAGGCGATGGCCTCGGACCTGTGTGGACAGTCGGACTCGGGGGAAGGGGTCATCAAAGGAGTGGTATTCATGCCGCGTGGACAATCAAGCGCGGAGGGATGGTTTATCAACAGAGGGGTATTCATGGAAGGAGAGGAGGTGCTGGTCAGGCGCGGGCGTGACTCCCAAGGGCAGGGTCATGCAGGGGGAGAAGGGTTATGCTCATGTGAGGGAGGGAGGGGGAGCCAGGGTGCGCGGAGGATGCTTGCAGGGTCAGAGGAGTGCGCTGGCGATCGATCGTGGACAGGGAGACCATGATACCTAAAATGGCTGTCGTGCACGTTGTACGTGGGTGACAAGCTGGTGCAGATGATGTTAAGCTCGTAAACTAAAATTCCACAGTCCTCCCTTTTAACATGTCTCGCCAACTTGTCAGTTCGGATTTATCCCCATAAGGCCACGTATTTCTACTTCATAGAGGGGACTCATGTGCTCAGTTCGGAAGTCCAAAGTCTTAGGGCACATACAGTTAGAAACGAAGCTGCACAAAGATGGCAGACATTGGATACCTAAACAACACCCACATAATATCACAATAGGTATCAGTACGAAGGAAAACAACCTCCAACCCCAGTCCTTCAAAGTGTCCCAAAACCAGCTCCCAAGCGACCATCCTTCTTGTTCTTGGTGAACCTCCGAGGAAAGTCTGTGGAGGTGTTCAATTGCTTTGTATACTGAGGGCGAGTTATCTGGCACGTAGGTGCAACAGCTAGATCCGATGATGCGGCATGCTCCTCCTTGATCGGCTAAAACAACATCTAGAACAAGGCGGTTTTGAAGGGCCACAAGGCGGACCGCCTGAAGCTCCGCCGTGTTGTTAGCGAGGATGCCAGCCGTGATGTTGATCGTTGTTTCTACTGCCTGGGTCAGGTGTCGGATAGCGCGGCTGTTTGCCATTGGGCCCCACAGAGGAACAAGTCCCTTTGCTGCATCCAGGAACTGTGCTCCAGTGGAATCGGCTTGCTCAATGTCATTGGCGCACCTCTGCCGGTGATGGTTAGCAGGGGCGACATATGTGGGAGGGAGAACGAAGGCGATGTAGCAGGTGCCCTTCCAGCCTTTCGGGAGCCAGGTGTAAGCTTTTGTGCCACAAACAAAGTACATATTTGGAGAAGCAACAAAGGAAGGGGGGTCAACTGAGTCCAATGTTCTGGTGATTCAGCAGGAACTGTGACCCACCAGCTGTGTTCCCTGGCCTTTGAGACACACGAGACCTGTGACATTGGTAACAGACAGAGCCACAGTCAGAGTGGCGGTAGTTTGTTTTTGCAGATGAGAGAAGGTGGATCTAGCTGGATTGTGGAGCACCTGTACTTCGACACGTTCTTTGGCTGGAATGTCTTTAAGGAAGGTGGCGCCCGTGAGCGCAGGACACAGGGGAGCAGAGGTCTTTCCGGTTTTGTTCAGCCAAAACCCAGAGTAGAAGTGCGACACTGTCTGGCTGGAAGTGGCGTTATCCTTGTGGCTCTCTTGCATGAGGATCAACCAGGCGAGGCAGGAGCCATGAACTGAGAAAGGAGAAGGGATGAAGGGGATGGAGTGTCCAGTGGCATGCGGGAGCAACCCGCAGATCCAGCAGTTCGTGGCATTTGCAGCAAGGTTGTGTTGGTGCAACAGTTGTACGAAGGAATTGTTCCAGAACTCCCTGCGTCGTTCTCGGAGCTGAGGTGACAGGGAGATCAGGTGGTGCTCTTTCATGGGGGTTGGTTGTGCAGTGGGCAGCAATGCCCGATGAGCCGGTGCGCCTTCCTCCAGGATCCAGAAGGAGGTCATGAGGAGGAGGCAAAAGAGGAAGACAATAAAGAGGGCGATTGTCTTTGATTTGTGCAGGTTATCAGTCTTTGGGTTCCTGTAGTGGGTATTTCCGGTTGCTTCCATCATCTTCTCAACTGGCGCTTCCATCATCTTCTTATCTGGCGCTTCCATCATCTTCAAGGTGCTCGGTAGTGGGCAGAACCACAGACTTTGTTTAGCTTCTCTCCGGGTAACCCTTGGTTGTGTTTAGGTCACCGTTCTGAGATTCAACTTAGTCCGTGGCCTACTTAGCCGAAGCTCCCTCCTTTCGACGCAGGAAATACCCTTCTCTGGATGGCACAGTGGGATCAGAGAATTTTGCAAGTTCAAGTGCCTCAGTATCGGGATAACAGTTCAATGTCGGTCGGTCTTTGTTCAGGAGCTCTTCTTGGGTGTTGACGTTTTCTGTCGTGGCCAGGGTCGCGGAGACCTTCCAACAGTGGTGTGCGTGCAGCCAGTGCCTCTTCCCCTCCACTCGAAGCGCCGTTCGTGTGGTGATCAGCACTTGCCAGGGGCCCGTCCACCGGGGTTCCAGACTCTTGGTCCGTTGGAAGTTTCGTATTAGAACGAAATTTCCCGGTTGGATGTCGTGGCCTGGGCCCCTGGAAGCATCGGGGATGGCCTGCTGCACCTGTTGATGAACGACAGACAACGTTTTAGTTAACTTGCACAAATAATCAGATAGTAGGACGTCCGGGACGTCATGAATGGAGGTCGGTTTGGGAGCAGTCCAGAGGTTCATCGGTCGCCCGAATACAACCTCGTAGGGGGTCAAATGGTGTTTGGTGGGAGTGGAACGCATCGATAGCAATGCCAGTGGGAAGGCATCTGGCCATTTAAGTCCGGTGGTGGCCACTATTTTTGACAATTTCAACTTCAGTGTGGCATTATGGCGTTCCACCAGGCCAGCGGATTGGGGGTGGAAGACTGCGTGAAATCTCTGTTTCATCCCCAACCCCTTTAGGATGAGTTGGATAACCTCAGCTATGAAGTGGGGGCCATTGTCGCTCCATAAAATTCGACAAAGGCCATAGCGAGGAAAGAATTCTTTCAGTAGTGCTTTGGCAGTAGCCATGGCAGTGTTGTCACGGGTTGGATAGGCCTCTACCCATTTGCTGAAGGCACATACAATGACTAGTACATACTTCAAGCCCTGACATCTCTCCAGCTGGATGTAATCCATCTGGAGGACCTCAAAGGGGTGATTGGGGGTCCCAAACCCTCCCCGGGGTACCACAGTTCCTTTCCCGGGGTTGTGTTGCAGACAGATAAGGCACTGCTGGACTAGGCGTCTGGCTGAGTCGGGGATTTTGTCGTTGTGCCAGACTTTGGAAATGAGTTCGATCATGGGTGCAGATCCTATGTGTGCAGGGGAATGAGCCATCGTCAGTATGGGGATCAGGTATGAGTCAGGCAGCAACCATTTGTTTGCATCTTTTGTTCGCCAGCAGCCCTCATCATCCTTCAAACCCACCCCAGCCCACTTAGTCAGTTCGTGAGGCTGCTGGCCGACTGGATGTCTCTAATCATTTCCCTTGCATCAGTCCATTTCTCTGCTTGTGACCTGGTCACATACATGTGTGTCACCGTCCTATTCTCAGCTGTGGTTCGTGCAGTGATGTCGGCCAGTGCATTCCCTTGTCCGACTAAGTCTGTCACCCTCTTGTGTGCCTGGCATTTGATCACTGCTAGTCGTTTGGGGAGGAGAACTGCTTCAATCAGGGCAGAAACCAGATCTCCGTGAAGGATGGGGGTGCCGTGGGACGTCAGGAATCCCCTTTCCCTCCACAGGAGCCCAAAATGGTGAACCACCCCGAAGGCATACTGGCTGTCTGTATATATGTTCGCGGTGGTTCCTGTGGCTATGATGCATGCTCGTGTGAGGACTATCAGTTCTGCCGCCTGGGCAGATCATTGCGTGATGCGGGCTGTCTCAACTACTGTTCGGGCTGTCGTGACTGCATAGGCAGCTGAAGTGGTGCCATCTGGGAGCTTGATGCATGAGCCGTCTACCCATAGCTCTCCATCGGGGTCTGTGAAAGCAGTGTCTCGGAGGTCAACTCTACTCCTAGTTTGTTCGTCCGTGAGGGTCACACAGTCGTGTATGGGAGAAACGTTGGCGTCATTTTCAGGCAGGGGCAACAATGTGGCAGGATTCAAAGTCGTGCATCTCTTTAGTGTGATGTGGGGTGCAAGTAGCGTTAATTCGTACCCAGTCAGTTGTGCGCTAGTCAAGTGTTGAGTCTTGGTTTGGTTCAGAAGGGTGTCGACAGCATGGGGTACTAACACAGTGAGGGAGTTTGAAAGTACGATTCCCTCGCTCTGACGGATAGAGACAGCAGCGGCAGCTACTACTCGAAGGCAGGCAGGCAAAGCTCTGGCTACAGGATCAAGAGTGGCGGAGAAGTAAGCACAAGGGCGCTGCTTTGGACCTATAGACTGAGTCAGGACAGACAATGCACACCCCTCCCTTTCATGGGTGAAGAGGGAGAAGGGTTTGGAGTAATCCGGGGTTCCTAGGACGGGTGCTGAACAGAGGGCATCCCGTAATTCCTTAAAGGATGCTTGACATTCAGGGCTCCAAGGGAGCGGGAAGGGGGCATCTTTGGTCAGCAAGGCAAGTAGGGGTTTTACAATGAGGCTGAAATTAGGTAACCACTGTCTGCAAAAAGAGGTAAGACCAACCAAAGAGCGGACTTGCTTTTGTGTTTTTGGGACGGGGGTGTCTAGGATGGTTTGGATTCGGTCGGGTGTGAGTTTCCTCCCGTCTTTGGACAGGAGATGGCCTAGGTATGTCACCTGTGGTTGGCAGAACTGCAATTTCTTTTTGGACACTTTATGGCCATTTTCTGCAAGAAAGTGTAGGAGTTGAACAGTGGCTGTGATTGCAAGTGGGGTGGTGTCGGCCGCCAAAAGAATATCATCGACATATTGGATCAACACCACTCCATCCGGTAGCTGGACAGCGTCCAGTTGTCTTTTGAGGGCCTGGCTGTAAATACTGGGACTTTCAGTGTACCCCTGGGGAGCTCTACAAAATCGGTACGAGCGGGATTTTAGGGTGAAGCCGAAAAGATAACGGCTGTCTGGATGGATGGGGATAGAGAAAAACGCATTCTTAAGGTCGATAACAGTGAAGGTGGTGGCAGTGGACGGGATGAGGGTCAGAATGGTGGTGATATCTGAGACTACGGGGTATTGGGGTACAACCACTTTGTTGATCTCTCGCAGGTCGATGATGAAGCGGTACGCTTTCTCATCTCCCTCGCCTTGCTTCTTGACAATGGGTAGGATAGGGCTGTTGCAGACATTGCTAACCACTTCTTCGACCACTCCTGCATCTACCAGAGACTGAATGATCGCTACCAGTGCCTTCTCACCCTCGGGTGATATCCGATACTGTGGGAGTTTCGGGAGCATAGCATCCTGTCTCACGGTTATATGAATAGGGTCAATCATCATTCGTCCCACATCAGAGTCATTTTTGGCCCATAGGTACGGAGGCAGGGTATCAAGCAAGGATAGGTCAGCGTCAGTTATGGAGCACATGTGTCGTGCAGGGTAGGATTTGGGTATGTCAGGGTTGTCGTACAGGATGACTCGGACTCCATCTGGGGAACACCTGATGGTAGCTTGAAAATGCTTCAGTAAGTCAATGCCCATAATGGCGTCAGGGGAGTTGGAGGAGAGCAGAAATGTTGTGTCAGTGGTGTTGCTTTCTAGGTCAAAGGTGACAGGCACGGACAGGGGGTTAGTGGAGGGTGTCCCATCGAAACCTATCGATGTAATGTGTGAGCCAGACAAGGGTGCCCTTGGAATCAGTCGTTTCGATAACACACTACGTGTCGCCCCAGTGTCTACCAAAAATGGAGACTCTGTACCCAAGACCTTAGCAGTGACATAAGGACCTTGCTGGTCAACACAGAGCTCGACTGGATCCCTCCCTTGCCCCTGGCAGTCCTATGCAAAATCGGGGGCATTCTCACCGTCAGATAGTTGATACTGGTTCTGTCGGGGACGGTCAAATGTGTTCGATCTCCCTGATCTGTCATTGTTGGTGTCGTTTGTGTGCCCTCGTCCTTGCCCCCTATTTCTTGGCCCACCCACTACATCCTTGGGGTCCCTATTTCTGTTCATTTCTAGCAGAACCGGACACTGGCATTTCCAATGGCCGAATCCTTTGCAGAAGGCACATTGGTCATCGCTAATGTCTCTACGTCCAGTGCGGGGTGTTGGGGTGTGATCTTTAGGAGGTGGATTTCTAGGGATAGTCGATTGGTAGTTCCCCCTTTGGGGTTCCCGTCCGACCGCTATACCTTGTATCTGGGCTATCATCACCCTTTCTTTCAAATCTCTCTTCTTTTTCTCGGACGCCCTATCATTCTCATTCTTCTGGTGCTCGTAATACTGAGCCATCTGAAGGATAGCTGCAGGTTTGGAGGCCCCCCAACTACTCTCACTCGTCTGCAGTTTTTGGGAGACCTCTTGCGATAGGCCCTTCACATAGTTTTGCACAAACAGGTGTTGTCCGGTTGCGGTGGTCATGTCTTGGCCACTGTAGTCGGAGAACACTGTCTCGAATCAGGAGAAGTATTCTGATACATCTTCCTGGGGTTTCTGACGACAGGCCGTGACTATCGACCAATCTACCTTTTTCTCTGGGATCAGTGTCTTTAACTTCTGAACTAATTTGTCTGGGAGTTCTAATATGTCCTTTACTGGTTTCCTTCCAGGCTCTCGCTGTCTATCTAGTTCACTGAGTTGTTCCCAGGTATGTCCAAACAGATCCGCGTGATCAGCCTTCCGGATTTGCTTCCACACGTCAGCTGGCAGGCATAACCCGAAGAACAAGTCAATGTCTGCTAAAGTCATTATCGTCGAACCCAAGGCTGTGCCCAATTCGGTATAGAATGCTGTCGGGTTCTTTCTTAAATCGGGCAGAGTTTGTTTAAAGGTTAGGATATCTTGTCGGTCCCATGGTTGGTAAACCCAATTGTACACAACCCTTCCTTTTGCATCTGTATGATTAATATCATCGCTTGTTCCCTGACCACGTGGCGGAATCCAGTAAGGGGCCGCCTCTCTGATGGGCATCATAGTGTTGGCTACTTCTACTGAGGTCGTTTCAGGGACTGTAACCTTGGCTTCTGGTTTCTGTTCCGTGAGGTGGCGGAAGACCTCAAGCATCTGCATGAAGAGTTCCGCTGCCTCATGTTCAGTCCCATCTCCAACATCAATCTCTCTATACAGTGTTGTCAGTTTAGCGGGGCCCTTACTCTGATACCTCTCCTCATATGCGTTCAGGGTGTGGTAGCTGAATCGCAAAATGAAATGTCGTCTGTGGCTGTCGGCATGCGAATTATACATGTTCATTGTGTATTCTTCGCTCTCCCTTTGTTCTACTAATGTCTTTGCTATTTTGTCAATCCCATCCCGCTCATCTTTGCTCAACCTATTTGGTCTGCCTGGTGGGTGCTTGCTAGCCTCGGGGTCATTTGGTGGTGCTGCTAATGTGGCTGGTGCGGAGGCCGTGAGGGCTGGTGCACTAGCGCTGAGGTCGTTCTCGTTTGCACTTAGGGCCTGCGGGTGTTGTTGGCAGGGGGCATATGGAGGGGGCATGTAGATGATTGGGGGACCTAGTAGTAACTCATTGTTCGCCCGTTGTTTGGAGGGCAACTCGGGGTAGAGCGCAGAGGGGGTCCTAACGGGACATTGACCTGTCAATCCTGATTCTTGTGTTTGTGTAGCTTCCTTTCTTTCTTTTATTTCTTCTTCTAGTTGCTTAGCGGCTAGGTGGGCTGCCTTTCGTAATTCTTTCCCTATCTTTGCTTCTTCTCTTTTTCTTCGTTGTTCCATTTTTTTGCGCCACATGCCGATACTATTGAGCATAGTGGGCGTGGTCTTATTTTTCTGGAGCGCTATTTCTAATGTTTTTATTTTATGATCATCAAAGGAACCTATCAGTGGCCACTGACTTTTGAGGTCCGTTTTTGTGTATTTATGCCATAACCTAGTATAGGCAATAGTGACTAGTCCATGCTTGGTGAACATGTCCTTATTAGGGGTGCCCTCCAGTGGAGCTGGATGGTTCATCTCTAATAAGCGGTCCGGGCTGAACAGGCTACCAATCAGTGGGGAGAAGATAGGCATGACGGGTTACAACGGGGACAAAGGTCTGCACTACCTATCTTATCACGGCGGGCAAAGACTAGACAGAATATTTCTATTCTCCGTTGTTTGCAGGCGGTGAATACCTCAAAAGAACCAATATCGAACAATCAATGTTCGGTCAATCAAACAATCAGTGGGGAGAATAAGTGGGTACGGCGTGTTAAAGGTTTGCGTTACCCACTCTTTCTCTACCTGCAAAGAGAGACCTTGTTCTTCCCTGTTTGCAAACAGAGAATCTCCAGACAACAATCCACGAACGACAGTTCGGGAAAACAGTGGGGGAGGAAGATAGGCACGACGGATTACAATGGGGACAAAAGTCTGCGTTACCTATCCTTCACTGTTTGCAAAGAGAGAGCCTGTTGTTTCTCCGTTTGCAGACGGTGAATCTCCAGAGGAATCAACAAAGTGTAATACTAGTATTATCCAAATCAAACAATCATTTCTCAATTTGTCGTGTTTACACGACCTTACCCGGACCGCATGGACGGTTTCCTGTCTTCCGAATCCAGCGCCTGATCGTCCTCTATTCTCCGTGATGTTCGTGGCACTCCTGATGGTTCCCAGTCAGGACCGTAGATCACTCGAGAGAGGTCTGTTCGGAACTAGTGAAGGTCGGATGATCGGCTGTCAGACGAGGGTCTATCGGACACGAGCTCTCCCGATCGTTGCAGTCGTTCACTCTGTCGTCGGGACCTCTCCCACTGGATCCGCGTGTCGCTGATGGGCCCCACGCTTTGGGACGCCAATTGTGGAAAAAGGGTAAGGCGATGACCTTTTTCAAGATTTGCCCGGCGCTAACCGCCTTTGTACCATTCAAATTACCAAGCAATGAGGCAGGCGCCGGAGACCAGAAGGCAGGAAACAGAAATTTTATTCCGACGGAGCAGAACACATCAGATCAGACAACAAGGTATCGTCTCGAGGTGCTCTAACAGCCTCTCTGAGGCCTGGCCTCTTATACACTGGTTTATGGCATGTGACCTTCCTTTATTACAATCATGACATTGTGAAGTAAGGAAAAAAGACATCCCCGTAATCCTCGTGTCAATCCCACCCCACATACCCCCACAATAGAGGTCCTCAACCTGCTGATAAGAGGAGGGGGGCATCACGCAGCTGAGTGTTCTGCTGATTCTTAGGATGTGTGCGCCTGATCATATCCCAGGGGGTGGGGAGGCCCTGATCAATAGTGGGTCCTTTGAAGAAGAGCGACTCCATACAATAAGGGGCAGTAAATGGTATCTCCCGGCTTAGGCGATGGCCTCGGACCTGTGTGGACAGTCGGACTCGGGGGAAGGGGTCATCAAAGGAGTGGTATTCATGCCGCGTGGACAATCAAGCGCGGAGGGATGGTTTATCAACGGAGGGGTATTCATGGAAGGAGAGGAGGTGCTGGTCAGGCGCGGGCGTGACTCCCAAGGACAGGGTCATGCAGGTGGAGAAGGGTTATGCTCATGTGAGGGAGGGAGGGGGAGCCAGGGTGCGCGGAGGATTCTTGCAGGGTCAGAGGAGTGCGCTGGCGATCGATCGTGGACAGGGAGACCATGATACCTAAAATGGCTGTCGTGCACGTTGTACGTGGGTGACAAGCTGGCGAAGATGATGTTCAGCTCGTAAACTAAAATTCTACACATCAGCATGGTACGTGGCACGGAAAAAAGGGTACCATACAGCTGTTCATCTAGATCAATGGACTCATTATACCTGGAAAAATCCTGATTTACAATGGCCAGAATATGGCACGTTTGATAGAGCTAAAATGCTTTATTTAGAAGATTGTTTAAGGGAACGTGAAAAGAAAGGGAAGAAAGTACGTTTATTACAATGGGATGCATTTCATGCATGGCGGTCATGGCGGTCATACGCCGCTAATAGATGGTCAGGGGAACCTAGGACAACGAAAGGAAAATGGCACATGATAGGGAGAAGGCAAAAGAAAGATGTGTAACAAGTTGTAGGGAAAAAGAAATGGAAATAGACAAATGCCTTACAGTTCACAAGCCAATACCAGATGTTTACCCCACTCTACCTAATGCTCCCTTAGAACAGGAACATACTGAAGATCCTGTAATAGAGGCATTATTAACAACTCCACCACCGTACAGTCCGCAAACAATGCAAACTCAGTCAGCAGTACACACACAACAAGTTACAGTTACACCACGAAGTAGTAAGACAATATCGTTATCCCCACAAAAAGGTACGCCTACTTCTCACTCAGGAAGAAAAGGGTTACGGATAAAAATATCAGAAAAAGAACACAAAGTGGTACACGAGTGGGTAACAGATGTTATGAAAAATGGTACTTCTCTATGGCAAAATGCAAAAAGCCGCTTCCCAACTGATTTCACGCCTGCACTCCAACGCAGCGCTTTGGAACTGTTAGACAAAAAAAGTTTCTTCTGGTTTAAAGAATGGGAGAAATATTGGCCTGGTCAAGACAGGTACCCCCAACCTGACAATTTGTCCCGTGCTCATGTCAACATAATATTAGCAGTAATAGACGATGTAGGGTCACCAAGCACAGAAATATTGGATGCTGTTCAGATATTAGCTGAATGGCTAGACACGCTACTATTACTAGAACGCAAATGTGCAAAAATTAAAAAAAGTAAAGAGGAGGAAGGTAATACACTAACAAATTCTTGTGTCCTTTCTCCTGCTCATATCATGCCTTTGAGAGAAGTACCAGGAAGTCAGCCCGGGACACACTACTATTAAGGTGCACACACCGTGGTCTAACGTTGAGTTACACAGATTTGCGCTTCAGTTTCCAGATATTAGACAAGACAGAGAAGAATGGTATAGACAGACAGAAATAATACTAAGAGTTGGCACTCTCACACTGGATGACATAGAACAAATGTTTTCTATAATATTGCCACCAGACATTTGGGGAAAAATAAGGAGAGAGGATGATGAATTTTTAAAGATAAAATGGGAAGATATAACTTCAGAAAAAAGGAAACAAGGAGAGGATATATCGGATGATATTAGAGACTTACCAGCAAAAATAATGGCTAAAGTAAATACACTGGTACCCAGAAAACAAATAGAATGGTCAAATTTAAATGCATGCATTCAAGATACTGAAGAAACAGTATCTGGGTTTTTCGCTAGAATACAGAAAGTCTTCACAGCTTCAAGTGGCTTAGATACTGAAAAGAAAGCAACACAAAGCGCACTTGTCTCCTGTTTTGTAAATAATTTAAAACCTTCAAATAAAAGAGGGATTCTAGAGTACAACCCTACTTGGTCATGCAAACCTCTGACAGAAGTTTTACAATTAGCACAGTATTACGAAATGCTAGGGAAAAAGGATTTGGAAATTAAAAATAACAAAATAAAGGAGTTAAAAACAAAAGTTTTGATTCAGCAAGCAAACCAGTATAGCGGCAGAGGACAAAGAAGCAGGGGGAGAGGAAGAGGCCGTGGAGGCCCACAAAGGTCCTTTTCGGCTCCCCCTACACAGCATACCACCACAAATGAACAAACACACACACAGGGATGCTTTAATTGTGGGGAACATGATCACTGGAGAGCTCAATGCCCACACCCTGTCAAACAGTCACAAAGAGGGGGTGGGATGGGGAGATCAAGAGGCCGGGGAAGGAGCATGGGAAGAGCTGGATATCAACAGCAAGGACGTGACTCACAACCTGGCTCAACAGGGTATCCCCCCAACACAAATTTCTTTGATAATGAACAAATACCAAAAATGCAGGTGCATCACCCTTATGATGGAATATATCAGGAAGGGCCCCAAGGGGAATGGGACTATTATGCACGATAGGGAGGCCCGAGAGAGTTAATACAGAGGATGGTAATCCCTGTAGATCCCACTGGACCATATGTGAGGGGTATGATTGAAAGTACACCTGTGTAATTACTAATAGATACAGGGGCCACCAATTCCTCCTTAACAAAGAAAAAGTTTCCAGATGTTCCTCTCTCGGGAAAAATAAATAAGTCAGTGGGATTCTCCAACATACTTGTAACAAGCCCAATTTCAGCACCCTTGAAATACAGTATAGGCCCAATTCAGGACACGCATTCATTCCTTATATCAGACAAATGCGCATTTAATTTGTTGGGATTGGACTTGCTAAAAAAGATGAATGCCACAATTAAGTGCACTGCAGACGGATTTTTCTTGGAAGTAGATGGACCAATGGCACAGGAAATGGACAACTGTTTCCTATCAATAGGAATACAAAATATTACAGCACAAATAATGGATCAGATAGATTCAAGAATATGGGCAAAACACAAAAATGACACTGGAAAAATGAACATCACACCTGTACAAATTACAGTCAAACAGAATGTGAAATTACCAAGAATACCATAGTACAAAATAGCTCCAGAGGGTCTAAAGGGATTGCAGGATATAGTAGCTGACTTACTAAAAGAAGGGATTGTTAAAGAAATATCAGGCAGTCCTTGTAACAGCCCTATTCTTCGGGTCTTAAAAAAAGGCGATGGAAATACTGATGAAAAAAGTTACAGATTCATAGTTGATCTCCGAGAAATTAATAAAATTGTGGTGCCACAGTTCCCGGTTGTCCCAAATGTAGTATCAATATTGTCAACATTGTCACCAGAAATGACATATTTTTCTGTAGTGGATTTAAAAAATGCCTTCTTCTCAATTCCAGTAGATGAGGATAGCATGTACCTCTTTTCATTCTCTGTAAGCGGGAGAACATTCTGTTTCTGTAGAATCCCTCAAGGGTTCACAGAGAGCCCGAGCATTTACAACCAGGCCTTGAAAAGAGAACTAGACACATTCAATTTATCACCTAATTCTGTGCTAATACAATATATAGATGACCTGCTGCTTGGTAGCATCTCTGAGACACAATGTACAACTGACACCATTAATTTGTTAAATTTCTTAGCTGAACGTGGTCACAAAGTTTCACCTGAAAAAATACAATTTGTTCAACAGGAAGTATCCTACCTAGGACACATCCTGTCGAAAGGGCAGAGAAGATTGGATGATAAGCGCATTAAATTGATTCTACAGACACCAGTGCCACGCACCCATAAACAGGTGCGAGCCTTTTTAGGTATGGCCAGTTATTGTCGACATTGGATTGCTAACTTTTCCTTGATTTCAAAACCTTTATTGGCCCTGACCCACAAGGACACGCCTGAACCCCTTCAGTGGTTGCCAGAACATGAACAAAGCTTCCTTGCCATTCGGCAAGCTCTTTGCTCTGCTCCTGCTTTAGGCCTACCAGACTATTCTAAGTCTTTCCAACTCTATGTTCATGAGTCTGACGGGTGTGCTCTTGGGGTTCTCTGCCAGCAGTTTGGTGACCACAAAAGACCATGCGCATATTTCTCTGCCACCTTGGATACTGTAGCCAAGGCTTTACCTTCCTGTATACGTTCTGTTGCAGCAACTGCCTTATCACTACAACGTGCAGAAAGCATAATAATGGGACATTAAGTTGATGTCTATGTTCCACATGCCGTAGAGCTGATACTGAATAAGACACGTACGCAGCACCTCACAAATGCCAGGCTCACGCAGTATGAGATCTGTTTATTTCAAGCACACGTGACACTTCACAAGTGCAATGTTCTTAACCCTGCCACTCTGTTACCTATTCCCACTGATGATCTAGTGGACTCAGACCATGATTGTATTTTGTTAACTGAGGAGCAAACAAAAGGTAGAATAGATATGACTGATACACCCTATGCAGATGCTGAAGGAGAATTGTGGGTGGATGGTTCCTGCCTTAGAACAGAGGATGGAAATACATCAGCAGCCTTTGCAGTTGTAAGAAATAAAACTGTAGTTGAGTCCTGTAAGATACCTGAGTTGTCTGCACAAGCAGCAGAACTTGTGGCACTCACACGAGCTTGTGAATTATCTGAAGGGAGATGTGTTAACATATACACAGACAGCCAATATGTCTTTAATGTGGCACATTCCTTTGGAAGACTCTGGAAGGAAAGAGGTTTTATTACCTCACAAGGCACAAAGATACAGCACGGAGTGCTTATCACCAAATTACTTAACTCCCTGCCACTTTCAAAGAAATTGGCCATAGTTAAATGCAGTGCTCACAAGAAGGTTACAGACAAAGTAGTTTTTAGAAGTTTTTGAGAGAGACCCCTTATAACCAGGGGAATAGGGTACTGTTCCATAGTGTAGTCACGTTTTCCCTTGGCTAAGTTCAATGGAAGCTAAAGCCCAAATACTAGTCTTGGACACAAGCAAGTAGAAGTTCAATCATAAACATGGCAACATTCTTTGTATAAAATTATATAGTATTTTATTAAAACAATTATCAGTTCAGGGCCACATAGACAAACACTTAATAAAAATAGAGTTAAAGGAAACTCTATGCATAAATTATAAAAACATCACCACATAATTGTATTAAAAATCATGAATAAAACATGTATGAACAACATTAATCAAACAATTTTTCAAAGGAAGACCTGCTCAAGTTAATAAAGACATAAAGAAAAGATTTTTGGGGGAGAGAAACAAAACAAAAACAGACATTCACAATTTGTCATTTGATATTGCACATTAAATATCCGCATTAGACTCAAACCCAGACCCGACTTGTTCTCATTGTTCTTGGGGTGAGTTCGGTTGTTTAATTGTGCACAAGTATGCGTCGACGCGTTTCGATGGTCTTTTTAGATGAATGCCATCTTTATCAAGACTTGTAAATCTTGTTTATTGCTCTCCTACAATGGCACTGGATGGTTGCCTTTGTACATAGATCCTGTTGGTAAATATATTTAAGTAAATATATAGCATGGAGTTACATATTATTTTCATTAAGAACACTTGGTTAATCATGCTCTTCATTCTTCTTTGCTATTGTTATAGGCGTATGCCTTTTCTGTTCCACATTTACTGTAAACGAGGTTTACAAGCATTTATCAGCCCCACCTTCTTAGTCTAACAACATTACATAATTTGTAAACACATTCTGTTAGGATGTTTATTTTGATCACACCTTACCGGTCCTACCAATATGTGGGCTTCTGTTTTTAAATTTACCCAATTACTCCACATAAGACCCGCCGTATTTTAGGATAATGAAAGGTGGCGAAGTTGGGGGAAAGGGCAAAAAGGGGAACCTCGCTTTGATAGTACCCAACCCTTTAATCCCACTTGATGTTGCAATGAGGAAGGCAGGGGTTTACCTTAAATCATACTTCTAATGTGTTTTACAGCTTTAGGCATCTTATTTTGATGGATAGTACTCATTTTCTTCACTGAGTCTTTGACCTGGTCTTCAAAGATATAATGCGACGGATTTAAACTCTAATATCCCATTTTTGATCCTTAGCTAGTTTTCCACTGTTTAGGGTATATAGATTACCTGTAAATTATATCTCCCTCGATATTAATCGACAGCCAAATATTCTTGGCCTTGAATCAGGAGATGTGGAGGCATAAATACGGTTACACCTACGCAGTAAATATAAGTAATATTCAAATGGATTATCTTTAATTCTGCATCAGTTATAAGAACTCTGGTTTGACTATTAGATCACTTAAACAAAAAATACCTCAATTTTTGTTGTCCTAAGTGTGGTACTTCCGTTCCACTCTGCTTGCTGCTCGCTGTATAGTGGGGTTCCCCCTCTTACATAATGTACTAGAATACATATTGGTTGTTGTTATATTTTATGAATGAGGATATCACTACTCTATTACATTTTATAACTGGGGACTAACAGTTAGTACTCCCTTACCTATTGGTAGCAGGTATTGAGTCTTTGGATCGGGTGGTTTAAACAAGGAAAGGCGCTGTGTTTCCTCACCGGGTTTAACTGACGTTCCTTTAGGTAATGAAAATAGGAGAGTGCCATTAGTTCGCTGTCATGTTAAACGTAACTAAAAGCCCCCAGGGTTGTGGATCCTTACCTGTAGCTTTGTTTCTCCTTGCGTTCCACCCGTCTGTATCACATCCGTCCTACTCGTAGTCTTCCGAGAAAGTGCTAATTCTCGTGGAAGGTTGAGGGTCTTTTTAAACTCTGTTTTCGGCAAGTAATTGGTCAATATCTAATTACTACCAGCTGGGTTATATTAGGTCTAAGCAGGATCGTATCTTTGCCTGTCGGAACGCGGGTTGGATTACTTCCGCGTTCCACGCCTCGTTTTAAGTTTATGCGCGCCTCGTTATAGAAATACTTGCGCGTGTTACAAACTCCGTTCTGGGCAGTTGTTTTTGTTTCCCTAAAAACTATTTCAGCTGTCAGACTTTATTTGCAACGAAATCAGATTATCCTGATTAGGTCTTTGCGTGTCCTTCTAGATTTTGACAGAACGATGTTTTGTATGTCAAAGCGCGTGGTAAATTGCTTCTGCGTTCCACGCCTCGTTGTAAGTTTATACACGCCTCGTTTTAGATCTGTTTCCGCGCGTTGAAACCCTTGTTATAGGCAAATAATGTTTTCTCCATATAAGCTGTCAACCCTTATTTGCAACGAAGTCAAAATACTCCCTGTCTCACATTGTAAGGGTACTCATTTTGATGAGTTCTTGGTTACCACTATACCTTCTATATTATTAACATGTCAGCTATCACCCTGTTTGCAGTGAACTCGGATTGTACCATGTGTACCAGCATGGGGGAATTAAATTTTAATGGGTTCTTTATTATAGTTGGACGTCCTATATTCTTGTTGGTGTTATTTATTGTGTGTTTGATTATGATTATACTGGTACCTTTGGTCCATTATACGGATTATACGGGTTATTTTTAATCTTACAGATTCGAGATAATTTTCGTCCATTCTTCCCTAGAATTAAGGCCATTTTCAATGGTGTCAAGGTAGCATATAAACCACTGTTCTCGTTTTTTTCTTTTGGCCTCAATGCTGCCACCACGTCTGCTTCCAGTTGTTTTTTCAAGAATATACCAGGTAAATTCTTCACAGCCTTGTTTTTTTCCTGATAGTGCTGTGTTAGTGGTGCATTTTATTTCATATTTTTGATCGCTGACTTATGTTCTAAGAGTCTAATCCGTAGTTCCCTGCCCGTCTCCCCTACGTAGCCTAAGCCACAAGGACAGACGAGCAGGTACACCACGTTTTTGCTCCTGCAATTGTTTAGACTTATAGGTATTAGTGTTTTGTTATTGAAAATGAGTTTCTTGGTGACAATACAATTGGGGCAGATTGCGCAGGACCCGCATTTGTAGTTCCCTGTTGCCTTTGCATTATTTGTTAAGGTGGTTTGGAAAGTGTCACCAGAATTTTTGTAAGTTCTCACTAAGCTTTTTTTGATCGTTTTGTTCCTACGGAACGAGAAAAGTGGTTTGGGTAGTGGAGCAGTCAAGCCACTATTAATGACTTTCCAATTTCGGTATACTATATTTTTGATTTTATTGCTTATGTTAGAGTATTGACTTACAAAAACAATCCTGTCTTGAGCTTTATTAACCTTCTTTTTGTTTATGTCTAATAGTTGTTCCCGGTTGTAAAACCTAGCACATTTTAATGATTGTTTAATTCGTTTTTTGGGGTAACCCCTATCTTGAAGTTTCTTTTCCATGATTTCTGCATGTTTGTAGAAATCGGTTATATTTGTGCAATTACGTCGTAAGCGTAAAAATTCCCCAAATGGGATGTTATTTTTCTGGGCTTTCGGGTGGTTACTTTTGTACTGTAGGAGAGTGTTTTTGGCGGTCGGTTTTGTGTATAATTCTACTTCCAGGTGACCGTTACTCTCTTTAATTTTTATGTCCAAAAAGTTGACGCTGCTGTCACTGTAGTTTGCCGTGAATTTCAAATTCCTGTCTCCAAGATTTAAGCATTCTAAAAATAGATCTAGGTCCTCACTGGCACCATTCCAGACGAAAATGATATCGTCGATGAAACGATGCCAGTGGGACACATTCTCAAAGAACGGCGCTAACTCATTATATATATGTTTAAGTTCAAAATGGCTTACATATAAGCATGCCAGGCTGGGGGCACATGTAGCCCCCATGCTGGTCCCTTTTACTTGCTTGAACAGCTCATCCTTGAATAGGAAAACATTGTTTTTCAACACTAGCTCAACACAGCCAAGGATGAAGTCTTTGTTACCTCCCGTCAGATCTTCGTATTCCAAAATTGAGGCCAAAACCTCTATAGTGTCATTATAATAATAATAAAAACATTTATAAAGCCCCTGGCTGCACAAACAGTGTATCCCCGCGCTGACTGCGGACTAAACTAACAGAGGAGAGGACGGAAAAGGAGTAGGGCAGTATTATTCGGGGAAGAGATGGGTTTTTAATCTGGCTCTAAAAAGGGTTTCTGAGGGTTCCATGCGCAAATGGACGCGGAGGGCATTCCAGTGTTTTACTCCAAGGTATCGGAAGGAGCGACCCCCCATTTTGGCTCTGTGAATACGAGGGAGTTTGAATTGTGTCATTCCTGAGGATCTAAGATCTCTGATCGGACAATGGATGGTGAGAAGGTTTCTTAGATAGATAGGTCCCTTGTTATGGGCAATCTTATGGGCATAGCAAAGGCTTTTAAATCTAATTCTTTCCCTAACAGGGAGCCAGTGAAGTTTGGCCAGCACCGCTTTGGAAGATGTTCTTTTAGGAAGACCCAGTACCATGCCGGCGGCTGCATTTTGAATGCATTGTAACTGATGTAACTGCTTTTGGTTCACTCCTAATAGGAGAATGTTTCCGTAGTCCAAATGGGGTGTTATGAGCGCGTGTACAATCGTTTTTCTGGCTTCCGTCGGGATGAGATCTATGATTTTTCTCAGGATTTTTAGCGTGCCATTGCACTTACCTATTGTTTTGTTAACTTGAGATTTTCCTGAAAGATCTGAGTCAATCATAATCCCTAGATTTTTAACCTTCTCTACGGGGCGGGGAATGTCACCCAGAGCTGCCGGCCACCATGCCTGGGACCATATTGAGGTTTTGTTCCCGACCACCAACACCTCCGTTTTGTCTCCATTTAAACGGAGGCAGTTGTTGTCCATCCATGTGGCAACAGCAGCCATGCAGCCAGAGAAATTGATGGCAGATTTCTCACTGTCTGGGGTAAGCTTGAACATAAGCTGGGTGTCGTCAGCGTAGCTAACAATGCCCACCCCGAAGTTCTCTACGACGCGAGCCAGGGGCTCCATATAGATGTTGAATAAGGTAGGGCTCAAGCTAGAGCCCTGTGGAACCCCGTAGCTCACGTCACGAGAGGATGATTTGAAGGGTGGGCAATGTATCCGGAACGATCTTTTAGTGAGGAAAGACTTGAACCAAGCCAGTGCATGTTCCTTCACTCCTATATCCGAAAGTCGGGACAGCAGCGTGGCATGTAGCACAGTATCAAAAGCTGCGCTTAAGTCTAACATGACCAACGCTGCTGTCTCTCCCTCGTCCACCATCTTACGAATGCATTCCGTGGAATATAAAACAGCTGATTCCGTGGAATAGCCAGGTCTAAAACCTGATTGTGTCGGGTGGAGAACATTTTCTGATTCTAAAAAAGCCATAAGTTGTTTATTGACTATTTTTTCTATAATCTTGGCACATTGTGGCAGGAGGGAGATGGGCCTGAGATTTTGGAATTGGATAACAGGGATATTCGTTTTTTTTTTTAGAGGAATAACTTGTGCTGTTTTCCAAGCCTCAGGAACATAGCATTCTTTAAAGGAAAGGCTTATCATGTATCTTAATTGGTCAATGAGACACTTTTCCATGATGTCTTTGCTTTTTGCCAGAGGACACACATCATTGGGGGAACCTGAGTGAATACTATTGATGATGATGGCCAGGTCTTTATTGTCAGGTGTGGTAAATTTGGTAAGGATTGACTTTTGAGTGGGGGGGTTTCTGGTCCTTATCTCTTTTCCTGATGTAGAAGATTTGGGAAAGGTAGCGTGAATTTTCTCAACCTTTTCGACAAGGAAGTCAGCTATTTCTTCGCATATGTCATTAGAGTAGGTATCCTGCGTATCTAGACATGATGTATCTGTGAGTTCTTTATAGATGCGGAATAATTTTTTTGTAGGATTGGTGGCCTCTTCAATTCTAGTTTGAAAAAAAGCGCTTTTTTCCTCTCTTATCAATTTCTGATATGATTTTAGTTCCAATTTATACATTTCCTTAAGTTCAGGAGAGTAGCATTTTCTCCACTTGCGTTCTGTCGCTTTGCAGTGTGACTTAGCAATTTTAAGTTTTTCCGTGTACCAAGGTTCTGACTTAGTTCTCCTAACTGGGGGATTCGAGGTCCACGGGGCAATTTCATCTAATGCCTTGCTCAACCATAATTCATAGTTGTTCCAAGTATCTCGCAGGGAGTGTCCTGTGGGCGGGGGGTGTTTTTTTAATTCGCTGATCAAGCGTTCAGGGGTGTAGTCTTTCCAGTTTCGGCGCTTTGAAAACAGAGGTTTATTAGGAGCATTCTTAGTGATGTTAATGGGGATGTTAAAAGTGATTATGTAATGGTCTGACCAGATTATAGGGACCGGGGGGGATATTTCAATTCCTTCCCAGGTGGCAAACACAGGGTCGAGAAGGTGGCCATGTAGATGCGTGGGGTTGGTTGATAGCAATGTTATTCCCAACGCATGCAATGCTGTCTTGAGTATTTTAGCCTCTTTAGCGTTATCATCTTCATTCTGGGGTATATTCGTGTACAGAGCTTCGATGTCCAAGGTGACCAGGATCTGGGTCACCTTGTCGAAGCTCTGCCCCTCGAATACCGCAATTGCATGCGCTGTGTCCCTCAGGTATGACCGCTGTTTCTGCACAATAGGACGCAGAAAGAAGTCCGCATATTTACTAAGCGGCTCTAATGTAGAGCCCAAACTGCTCACTATAGGCCGCATCGGAGGGTCATTCACATTTTTATGAATTTTCGGCAATCCATATATTGCCGGTGTGATTGGATTGCTGTTACACAAGAATCTATACTCGTCTTCACAAATTAAATCATTTTCTCTTCCAAAATTTAAGAATATGGATAAATCTCTTTTAAGTTTGTTGATCACATTATTTCCAACTGGGATGTAGTGTTCTCTCACATTCAAGAGGGTTCTCATTCGCAAGTTGTAGTCATCACTATTAAAAACTACCACACCTCCGCCTTTATCGGCAGGTTTAATCGTTATTAGGTCATTTTCTTGCAATGATTTTAGAGCTTCCCTTTGGCATTTAGGTAGATTGTTACATTGTCCCTGTGTGTTATTTAAGATGCTCTTTATTTAAATTTCTACTATTCTTTCAAATAATTCCACATTCTTATCTATTTGATTTAGACTTGGTGTGAAGACCGATTTGGGTTTCAGACCTGTCACATTGGGTTTAGGTTCATATTCTTTGTCAGCAAAGAATCTATTAAGTCTGATTTTTCTAGAGAAACATCTTGTGTCTTTTTCCAATTCAAATTTATTTGGGTAAGCTGTTGGTGCAAAACTAAAACCTAATCTAAGTACTTATTGCTCATCTCTAGAGAGAATTTTATTGGAGAGGTTTATTATCGTGAATTCGTCTACCTCCAGTATCTGGCATTTCTGGTTTTCAGATAGTTCGGGGTTGTTTGGAGGTGCCGGGTTCCTCGTGGGTTCTTGTCGGGAGTGATTCCGATAACCCCTTTGGCCCCTGTATTGGCGGTTCCCTAAAAAATGTTGGGGTTCGTTCTGATAGTTGGACGTTGGTCTTCCACCGAGATCATTAATATGTTCTTCATCATCACTGGACCCCGAGGTTTCGGAGAAGGTTACTCTTCTATTATTCCCTCCTCTCGAAAAGACCTGTCTAGGGTGTTGGGGCTTTTCCCACCTTTGATCACTCCTGCTCGTGTATTAGTCTTTGTTTAGAAATGGATACACTGTTTCTGCGCTAAATTTCTCAATGTCTTTCCTCAGTTTTATTGCTTTTTTATTTGTTAAACATTCTCTGTACCCTTCAGTTTCTTGTGTTAATTCATCTAATTTCTTTTTTATATCCTCTATTGTTGTATTGCTTTTAATTTTTGCCTCTAATTCTTCAATTTGTTTTCGTTCGAGGACCATTACTTCTTGTGCTGTCTCGATAATTAAGATTAGCCAGTCTCTACTACATCTATTGGCAATGTGGGTCCAAATTTCAAGAAATTTCTCATTATCGGTAAAGAGCCCCGGTTCATTTCTTATTCTGAGGCCCAATGGTATCACTCCTGCTCTTAGATACCCTGTTAAAAATTTGGCGTGTAGCTCGGTTCTTATGAGTTTTTTCCTTAAGTTTAGGATCTTTATTAGTTCCTTGTGTCCGTTTTTATCGGTCACGAAATTCCCCCCTGATTGTGGGTTCTGATTTAATAATCTATTTAGTTGATCCTCTGTGAAGCCAAATGTTTTAAATTCATCCATTATTGGCTTCTCCTATACACCCCAATAGGTGATCTGTTTAGGACTCTAGATTGTTCTTTTATTACTAGGGTCCTAATTCGCACACTCTCCAGTTCAAGGAACTGTACTCAAGTTTTTAAGAGAGCGACCCCTTATAACCAGGGGAATAGGGTACTGTTCCACAGTGTAGTCACGTTTTCCCTTGGCTAAGTTCAATGGAAGCTAAAGCCCAAATACTAGTCTTGGACACAAGCAAGTAGAAGTTCAACCATAAACATGGCAATGTTGCCATGTTTATGGTTGAACTTCTACTTCCTTGAACTGGAGAGTGTGCGAATTAGAAGCCAATAATGGATACATTTAAAACATTTGGCTTCACAGAGGATCAACTAAATAGATTATTAAATCAGAACCCACAATCAGGGGGGAATTTCGTGACCGATAAAAACAGACACGAAGAACTAATAAAGATCCTAAACTTAAGGAAAAAACTCATAAGAACCGAGCTACACGCCGAATTTTTAACAGGGTATCTAAGAGCAGGAGTGATACCATTGGGCCTCAGAATAAGAAATGAACCGGGGCTCTTTACCGATAATAAGAAATTTCTTGAAATTTGGACCCACATTGCCAATAGATGTAGTAGAGACTGGCTAATCTTAATTATCGAGACAGCACAAGAAGTAATGGTCCTCGAACGAAAACAAATTGAAGAATTAGAGGCAAAAATTAAAAGCAATACAACAATAGAGGATATAAAAAAGAAATTAGATGAATTAACACAAGAAACTGAAGGGTGCAGAGAATGTTTAACAAATAAAAAAGCAATAAAACTGAGGAAAGACATTGAGAAATTTAGCGCAGAAACAGTGTATCCATTTCTAAACAAAGACTAATACACGAGCAGGAGTGATCAAAGGTGGGAAAAGCCCCAACACCCTAGACAGGTCTTTTCGAGAGGAGGGAATAATAGAAGAGTAACCTTCTCCGAAACCTCGGGGTCCAGTGATGATGAAGAACATATTAATGATCTCGGTGGAAGACCAACGTCCAACTATCAGAACGAACCCCAACATTTTTTAGGGAACCGCCAATACAGGGGCCAAAGGGGTTATCGGAATCACTCCCGACAAGAACCCACGAGGAACCCGGCACCTCCAAACAACCCCGAACTATCTGAAAACCAGAAATGCCAGATACTGGAGGTAGACGAATTCCCGATAATAAACCTCTCCAATAAAATTCTCTCTAGAGATGAGCAAGAAGTACTTAGATTAGGTTTTAGTTTTGCACCAACAGCTTACCCAAATAAATTTGAATTGGAAAAAGACACAAGATGTTTCTCTAGAAAAATCAGACTTAATAGATTCTTTGCTGACAAAGAATATGAACCTAAACCCAATGTGACAGGTCTGAAACCCAAATCGGTCTTCACACCAAGTCTAAATCAAATAGATAAGAATGTGGAATTATTTGAAAGAATAGTAGAAATTTAAATAAAGAGCATCTTAAATAACACACAGGGACAATGTAACAATCTACCTAAATGCCAAAGGGAAGCTCTAAAATCATTGCAAGAAAATGACCTAATAACGATTAAACCTGCCGATAAAGGCGGAGGTGTGGTAGTTTTTAATAGTGATGACTACAACTTGCGAATGAGAACCCTCTTGAATGTGAGAGAACACTACATCCCAGTTGGAAATAATGTGATCAACAAACTTAAAAGAGATTTATCCATATTCTTAAATTTTGGAAGAGAAAATGATTTAATTTGTGAAGACGAGTATAGATTCTTGTGTAACAGCAATCCAATCACACCGGCAATATATGGATTGCCGAAAATTCATAAAAATGTGAATGACCCTCCGATGCGGCCTATAGTGAGCAGTTTGGGCTCTACATTAGAGCCGCTTAGTAAATATGCGGACTTCTTTCTGCGTCCTATTGTGCAGAAACAGCGGTCATACCTGAGGGACACAGCGCATGCAATTGCGGTATTCGAGGGGCAGAGCTTCGACAAGGTGACCCAGATCCTGGTCACCTTGGACATCGAAGCTCTGTACACGAATATACCCCAGAATGACACTATAGAGGTTTTGGCCTCAATTTTGGAATACGAAGATCTGAAGGGAGGTAACAAAGACTTCTTCCTTGGCTGTGTTGAGCTAGTATTGAAAAACAATGTTTTCCTATTCAAGGATGAGCTGTTCAAGCAAGTAAAAGGGACCAGCATGGGGGCTACATGTGCCCCCAGCCTGGCATGCTTATATGTAAGCCATTTTGAACTTAAACATATATATAATGAGTTAGCGCCGTTCTTTGAGAATGTGTCCCACTGGCATCGTTTATTTTTTTTTTTTATTTTATTTATTTTATGGAGTTTGTAAAGCGCGCAGCTACCCCCGAAGGGGTGTCCCGGCGCTGAAATCCAGGGGTTACTGAGTGGAGACGGGAAGAGAAAGGAAGGTGCAAGGAAGTTAGAGTCCGGAGAAGAGCCAGGTTTTGAGCTTGGCTCGGAAGACGGTTTCAGAGGGGCAGAACCTCAGCTCAAGAGGGAGGGAGTTCCACAGCCTGGCAGCAATGACAGCGAAACCTCTGCCACCGGTTCTGGAAAGTCTGAAGCGGGGCGAAATGAGGAGGCGGAGGTCATTGGATCTCAAGGATCTGGTGGAGCAGGATATGGAGACCCGATTTTTCAGGTAAGTAGGGCCAAAGTTGTTGACGGCTCGATAGGTAAGGGTGAGGACCTTAAACTGGATGCGGCTGGCCACAGGGAGCCAGTGGAGTTGCCTTCGATATGCAGAAACAGATTGACGGTAGGGGATGTTACCGATCAGCCTGGCTGCAGCATTCTGGACAATCTGCAGCCTGCCGATCAGGTACTGCGGGGCTCCTGCATAGAGGCTATTCGCATAGTCCAGGTGGGACGTAATAAGGGCCTGGGTGACTGTGCGGCGGGAGTCCGTGGGAAGGTACGGGAGGATCTTTTTTATCATCCGTAATTTCATGAAGCAGGCAGAGGTAACCTTGTTAATCTGGGTTTTACATGACAGGGAGTCATCAAATTGGAAGCCCAGATTCCGCGCCGAGCGAACCGGGGTTGGGGCGGGATTAAGAGCTGTCGGCCACCACCAAGGTGAGGGAATAGAGGTTTTCTGATTGAAAAACAGAACCTCCGTTTTATCTGCATTCAGTCTTAAATGGTTAGTAGTCATCCAGCTGCTGATGTTATTCAGACATTGACGAAAGTTGAGGAATGCGGAGTCCGAGTGGTCCCGAAAGGAAAACACCAACTGAGTGTCGTCGGCGTAGGATACCACCCTGACTCCGTAGGACTCCACGACGTCAGCCAGGGGGGCTAGATAGACATTGAAGAATAGAGGGCTGAGGGCGGAGCCCTGTGGCACCCCACAAGACAGAGGTTTTTTCTGTGATTTGTAG
Organism: Lissotriton vulgaris; assembly: GCF_964263255.1. Lineage (NCBI taxonomy): Eukaryota > Metazoa > Chordata > Amphibia > Caudata > Salamandridae > Lissotriton > Lissotriton vulgaris. The sequence goes on along the minus strand of NW_028252050.1, from coordinate 114,940 downwards.
GGGCGCAGTAGCACTTTCTGACTTCTGGATGAGAGAAAGGACTCTATCCAGCCGAGAGCAGTGCCACCGATGCCTATCTGCCTGAGACGGTCCAGGAGGATGGGGTGAGAGACCGTATCGAAAGCTGCGGACAGGTCGAGGAGAACCAGCATGGCCTCCTCGCCCCTGTCCACGCACTCCCGAATGGTCTCCGACACCTCTAGCAGGGCCGTCTCGGTGCTAAACCCTGCTCGGAAACCGGATTGGGATCCGTGAAGCAGAGAGTGGCTTTCTAGGTAATCGGTAAGTTGGAGCTGAACTGCTTTTTCCAGGACCTTGGCAGGTTTAGGAAGGAGGGAGATGGGACGGTAGTTGGAAAAGATCGAGGGGTCCGCGTCTGCTTTTTTCAAAATAGGAATCACCAGTGCCTCCTTCCAGGTGGTGGGGAAGAAGCCATGGTGAAGGGAGGCATTCCAGACGGAGAGGAAAGGGCAGGCCAGTGAGGGTGCCAGTTCTCCCATGATTTTGGCGGGAACAGGATCAGAGGGGGCGCCAGATTTACAGGCGACGAGCAATCTAATGGCCTCGTCCGTGCTAAGTTTGTTAAATGCAAGGAGAGATGGAGTCTCAGGGGGATTGAGAGCAGGAGGTGAAGTGATTGTCTCAGTGGGGAAGGAGACACATAGTTTATTTATTTTTTCTAGAAAAAAATCTGAGAGTCCCTCACAAAGGGCCTGACTGGCGGTATTCTGGGGGGCTCTAGCCGGAGGGTTAATAAAGTCTTTAACAACGTTAAAGAGCGTTTTTGAAGAGTTTTTTGCTCTGTTAATTTGGGTGGCGAAGTGGTCTTTCATAGCGCCTTTTTTCAGTTTGAGAAAATGTTTGAGGGCCATTCTGTAGAGTTGTTTGGCATCAGCGTCGTAGTGGAGCCTCCATTTGCGTTCCAGAGCCTTACACTTGCTTTTCTCCTCCCGAAGGGAGGTGGAGAACCAGGGAGCCGAGGGACGTTTCATCGACGATATCATTTTCGTCTGGAATGGTGCCAGTGAGGACCTAGATCTATTTTTAGAATGGTTAAATCTTGGAGACAGGAATTTGAAATTCACGGCAAACTACAGTGACAGCAGCGTCAACTTTTTGGACATAAAAATTAAAGAGAGTAACGGTCACCTGGAAGTAGAATTATACACAAAACCGACCGACAAAAACACTCTCCTACAGTATAAAAGTAACCACCCGAAAGCCCAGAAAAATAACATCCCATTTGGGGAATTTTTACGCTTACGACGTAATTGCACAAATATAACAGATTTCTACAAACATGCAGAAATCATGGAAAAGAAACTTCAAGATAGGGGTTACCCCAAAAAACTAATTAAACAATCATTAAAACGTGCTAGGTTTTACGACCGGGAACAACTATTAGACATAAACAAAAAGAAGGTTAATAAAGCTCAAGACAGGATTGTTTTTGTAAGTCAATACTCTAACATAAGCAATAAAATCAAAAATATAGTATACCGAAATTGGAAAGTCATTAATAGTGGCTTGACTGCTCCACTACCCAAACCACTTTTCTCGTTCCGTAGGAACAAAACGATCAAAAATAGCTTAGTGAGAACTTACAAAAATTCTGGTGACACTGTCCAAACCACCTTAACAAATAATGCAAAGGCAACAGGGAACTACAAATGCGGGTCCTGCGCAATCTGCCCTAATTGTATTGTCACCAAGAAACTCATTTTCAATAACAAAACACTAATACCTAGAAGTCTAAACAATTGCAGGAGCAAAAACGTGGTGTACCTGCTCGTCTGTCCTTGTGGCTTAGGCTACGTAGGGGAGACGGGCAGGGAACTACGGATTAGACTCTTAAAACATAAGTGAGCGATCAAAAATATGAAATAAAATGCACCACTAACACAGCACTATCAGGAAAAAAAACATGGCTGTGAAGAATTTACCTGGTACATTCTTGAAAAAACAACTGGAAGCAGACGTGGTGGCAGCATTGAGGCCAAAAGAAAAAAATGAGAACAGTGGTTTATATGCTACCTTGATACCATTGAAAATGGCCTTAATTCTAGGGAAGAATGGACAGAAATTATCTCGAATCTGTAAGATTAAAAATAACCCGTATAATCCGTATAATGGACCAGAGGTACCAGTATAATCATAATCAAACACACAATAAATAACACCAACAAGAATATAGGACATCCAACTATAATAAAGAACCCATTAAAATTTAATTCCCCCATGCTGGTACACATGGTACAATCCGAGTTCACTGCAAACAGGGTGATAGCTGACATGTTAATAATATAGAAGGTATAGTGGTAACCAAGAACTCATCAAAATGAGTACCCTTACGATGTGAGACAGGGAGTATTTTGACTTCGTTGCAAATAAGGGTTGACAGCTTATATGGAGAAAACTTTATTTGCCTATAACAAGGGTTTCAACGCGCGGAAACAGATCTAAAATGAGGCGTGTATAAACTTACAACGAGGCGTGGAACGCGGAAGCAATTTACCACGCGCTTTGACATACAAAACATCGTTCTGTCAAAATCTAGAAGGACACGTAAAGACCTAATCAGGATAATCTGATTTCGTTGCAAATAAAGTCTGACAGCTGAAATAGTTTTTAGGGAAACAAAAACAACTGCCCTGAACGGAGTTTGTAACACGCGCAAGTATTCCTATAACGAGGCGTGCATAAACTTAAAACGAGGCGTGGAACGCGGAAGTAATCCAACCCGCGTTCCGACAGGCAAAGATACGATCCTGCTTAGACCTAATATAACCCAGCTGGTAGTAATTAGATATTGACCAATTACTTGCCGAAAACAGAGTTTAAAAGGACCCTCAGCCTTTCACGAGAATTAGCACTTTCTCTGAAGACTACGAGTAGGACGGATGTGATACGGACGGGTGGAACGCAAGGAGAAACAAAGCTACAGGTAAGGATCCACAACCCCAGGGGCTTTTAGTTACATTTAACGTGACAGCGAACTAATTGCACTCTCCTATTTTAATTACCTAAAGGAACGTCAGTTAAACCCGGTGAGGAAACACGGCGCCTTTCCTTGTTTAAACCACCCGATCCAAAGACTCGCTACCTGCTACCAATAGGTAAGGGAGTACTAACTGTTAGTCCCCAGTTATAAAATGTAATAGAGTAGTGATATCCTCATTCATAAAATATAACAACAACCAATATGTATTTTAGGAAATTATGTAAGAGGGGGAACCCCACTATTCAGCGAGCAGCAAGCAGAGTGGAACGGAAGTACCACACTTAGGACAACAAAAATTGAGGTATTTTTTGTTTAAGTGATCTAATAGTCAAACCAGAGTTCTTATAACTGATGCAGAATTAAAGATAATCCATTTGAATATTACTTATATTTACTGCGTAGGTGTAACCGTATTTATGCCTCCACATCTCCTGATTCAAGACCAAGAATATTTGGCTGTCGATTAATATCGAGGGAGATATAATTTACAGGTAATCTATATACCCTAAACAGTGGAAAGCTAGCTAAGGATCAAAAATGGGATATTAGAGTTTAAATCTGTCGCATTATATCTTTGCAGACCAGGTCAAAGACTCAGTGAAGAAAACGAGTACTATCCATCAAAATAAGATGCCTAAAGCTGTAAAACACATTAGAAGTATGATTTAAGGTAAACCCCTGTCTTCCTCATTGCAACATCAAGTGGGAGTAAAGGGTTGGGTACTATCAAAGCGAGGTTCCCCTTTTTGCCCTTTCCTCCAACTTCGCCGCCTTTCATTATCCTAAAATACGGCGGGTCTTATGTGGAGTAATTGGGTAAATTTAAAAACAGAAGCCCACATATTGGTAGGACCGGTAAGGTGTGATCAAAATAAACATCCTAACAGAATGTGTTTACAAATTATGTAATGTTGTTAGACTAAGAAGGTGGGGCTGATAAATGCTTGTAAACCTCGTTTACAGTAAATGTGGAACAGAAAAGGCATACGCCTATAACAATAGCAAAGAAGAATGAAGAGCATGATTAACCAAGTGTTCTTAATAAAAATAATATGTAACTCCATGCTATATATTTACTTAAATATATTTACCAACAGGATCTATGTACAAAGGCAACCATCCAGTGCCATTGTAGGAGAGCAATAAACAAGATTTACAAGTGTTGATAAAGATGGCATTCATCTAAAAAGACCATTGAAACGCGTCGACGCATACTTGTGCACAATTAAACAACCAAACTCGCCCCAAGAACAAGGAGAACAAGTCGGGTCTGGGTTTGAGTCTAATGCGGATATTTAATGTGCAATATCAAATGACAAATTGTGAATGTCTGTTTTTGTTTTGTTTCTCCCCCCCAAAAATCTTTTCTTTATGTCTTTATTAACTTGAGCAGGTCTTCCTTTGAAAAATTGTTTGATTTATGTTGTTCATACATGTTTTATTCATGATTTTTAATACAATTATGTGGTGATGTTTTTATAATTTATGCATAGAGTTTCCTTTAACTCTATTTTTATGAAGTGTTTGTCTATGTGGCCCTGAACTGATAATTGTTTTAATAAAATACTATATAATTTTATACAAAGAATGTTGCCATGTTTATGATTGAACTTCTACTTGCTTGTGTCCAAGACTAGTATTTGGGCTTTAGCTTCCATTGAACTTAGCCAAGGGAAAACGTGACTACACTGTGGTACAGACAAAGTAGGCCAGGGAAATGCATTTGCTGATGAAACAGCAAAACAGACAGCACGAAGTCATTCAGCATTAGTGCTAACAGCCCAAGAGTTACCTCTAGAAGTGAAGCCACAAGACCCAACAACTGAAGGTGTAAGACTAATGCAGCAAGGAGCAACAGCAGAGGAACAGATGAGTTGGTCAAAGAATGGGTCATTTGTTCAAGGATGCTGGATGAATGAGACTAAGGAGAAGTACATGTTGCCAGACAGAATGGTCTACTCCATGTGTTTGGCCATGCATGGCCCGGCCCACATATGCAGGGATGGAATAGTAAATTGTATAGACAAATTCTGGGTGAACAAGAACATAAGAAAAATAGCACAGGAGATATGTCAAACATGTATGGTATGTGCACAGCACAATGTGGGTAAGACTGCTCCAGTACCCAAAGGCCACTTTCAAAAACCAACAATGCCATTTGAAGCCCTGCAAATAGACTATGTGGAGATGCCACCTACAAATAAGTATAGGTATATCCTGGTGGTGGTGTGCATGTATTCAAAATGGATAGAGGCATTCCCGGTAAAACACAATGATGCCATCTCAACAGCCAAGTGCCTGATAAAGGAGTTGATCCCACGTTTTGGGGTCCCAAAAACAATATTTTCAGACAATGGCAGTCACTTCTGTAATGAAATAATAAAATTGACATGCAAAGCCTTGGGATTACAGCAGAAGCTACACTGCGCCTATCATCCAGAGGCCGCTGGTGCAGTAGAAAGAAAAAATGGCATGCTCAAGAGCAAGATAGCAAAAATATGTGCTGACACAAAATTGACCTGGATGGATGCCTTACCTATTGCCCTAATGAGCATGAGGAGCACACCAGATGCCAAGACCAAACTCAGTGCACACGAAATTGTCACTGGGTTGCCAATGGTAGCTTGGGGAGTTCCGGACAAAAATGCTCTGCCTATGATGACGAATGAATTGTTGAATGATTACTGCATGTCACTTACACGCACTCTTGCTTCTATCAACCAGCACGTGAAGGGGGCCCTTCCAGAGCCACTGCAGGTCGAGGGGCACAAGTTCAAGCCCGGTGACTGGGTACTCATCAAGGCATTCCAGAGGTCCAACTGTCTCCAAGCTCGCTGGAAGGGTCCGCAGCAAGTCCTGCTCGCCACAAAGACAGCAGTGAAGTGCACCAACAACAAATCTTGGATACATGCCAGCCATATAAAGAGGGCACCTCCTGAGACTGCATCCAGCCAAGACCCAAGTCAGCAGCACATGCCAACACCAGAACTGATCAAAGAGGAAAAAAGGTACAATTTGAGGTCTACAAAGAAGAAGGAGATGAAATGTCAGTAATTCTGGTAACTGATCTTCTGCAGGAAATAGATGAAGTACTACTATTAGATATTATCCTAACAGATATTTTGACAACAATTTTTGACTTTGAGAATAGCAGTGAAGAAGACAACGAAGACGCACTCATTTACCTTGAGGAAGTATTTGATCAGCTAGAATACCAACTAATGCGAGATTTAAATAGTATAGCATTACAAGAAGCCTTGAGTAGAGTACTTTCTGACTAAGAAAATTCAACTAGGGTATATTGCACACTACCACCAGGAGTAATAGCTCAGTTGCAGAACAAGAAAAGTTTAGCACACTTCATCAGGGAGTTCTTAGGAAAAAGTGGGCCAGTACAACTTTGAGTAGATTAACTGATTCAGGAGGTATTTGTGAGTCCTCCTGTAACTGCATAGTGCCCGTGCCACTGCAGCAATTAGTAGATGAACTGATCCAGGAGGTATTTGCGAGTCCTCCTGTAACTGCATAGTGCCCGTGCCACTGCAGCAATTAGTAGATGAACTGATCCGGGAGGTATTTGCGAGTCCTCTTGTCACTGCGAGCACCCGTGCTGCTGCAGCAACCAGCAAATAACTTTTTCACAGGTTGGCAAGACAGCCTGCTTTAAAAAGCTCCTTTAGGGTGAGGTACAGTGGACAATATTGAAAAAAATTAAGTAAGGCTGCACTAACGGTTGATATACGTGACCAAAGGGTCGTGGATTACAAGAATTACATGCATATCTTTGGGAGGCGAGAAGTACCAAGAAATTCTCAGAGGCCATCTGAAATATTAACGAATAGCAGTTCGCAATATATTCTGTACTACAGCCTCACCTTATATGTGTTCATGCTTTTTGTGTGTTTAGCTTATATTATAGTAAAGATTCACAGTGATAATTCACAACATAGTGTCATCAATAGCACTACATCCAATTAAAGAAAGTATAAGAATAGATAGGTATGAATAGAAAATATACAGCTCTAAAAATGAAGAAAAAATGGTACAAGTCTAAAATGTGCATACCTGGGGTGATATTCTGTCTTTTATTGCTAGCATTAATTACTGTATACTTATTGGACGTGTTCTATACCATGGAACAATTGATACCAACACCAACACCCCCTGCTATCATACCTGCATACACTTTGTCACCTGAAGAAATAGCCCACAGAGAAGATATGCACCACAATTGCTTTGTGACTTTGTTGCATCATACCAATAAGATATTAACAAGGGGAGATTGCTGGATATGTTTGCAATTCCCAGCTTCTGTAGACCAAAGTTTGCCCCTGGTTCAAGTCCCACTGCCTTTTGCAGCATCCTGTTATGCCATTTACATAACAATAGTAAAAATAGAGCTAATAGCTGTTTTGCAGAATTCAAAGAAAAGTACTGCTGGTGCAGGGACAACTAGGGCTCCACCTGCAGGAACATTTTATAACAAATATATGGCAGATATTCAGACTCTGGGGAACTGCACGAAGTAATAGAACAGAATGCAACATTCCCCCTGCCTGACATCTTTACTCCGCTCTTTCCAACTCAGAATACAAGCACTGGGATAGCAGGCCCATCAAAAGAGGCAAATAAGAATATACCATTTTTGAAGTTAAAAGTAAGAAAACACAACGCAATAGGGAGTATTTGTATTAAGAGTAATGGGACCTATCAGGTGGGCAATAGTACAAATTGTAACATGACATTTGAAATGACGGCCGGAAATATTAGCATTCCACTTTACGTAGGTGACTCAATTTATTTCATTTGTGGAGAGAGGGCTTATACATGGCTTCCAACAAGTTGGAGTGGTTGTTGTCACCTAGAGTTTGTATTACCTGCTATAGCAATAAAAGACACAAAGGAAGTACGAAGGGACATGCAAAGACATGCACCACGGCGAGGCAGGAGAAGTGTGGACAAAGAGATACAGCATCACAGATAGCGGGTGACATATTTAAAGGAGTGAAACCATGGATTGGCCCAGCTATCAACTCCAGGGATATACGTAGATTATCCAGACTACTAGAAGCAACAATAAATGAAATGACAAGTATACTTAAAAATATTACAGTAGAGCTTCAAGCTGTGAGATTAGTTTTGTTACAAAATAGAATGATTCTTGACATGATGCTAGCAGAAAGGGGAGGAGTCTGTGCAATTATAGGGGCGTCCTGTTGCACCTATGTCCCTGACTCCTCTGTTACTGTCAGGGAAGCAATAAAAAGATTGCATCATATAGGTGTAGAAGCACATCAGGATTCTGGTACATGGGATATAGGAGGTTCACTTTGGAGTTGGTTGAGCGCATGGGGTTGGAAGATAGGAATGGTGTTCATAACAATTTTCCTACTAATAATAGGCTGTTGTCTATTAATTAATTGCCTGCCAATGTGCTGTCAACTATTGGGACAGCTGACAAAATGCCAAGTGAGGAAATTAAAGGAAAAAGAAAGAATGCTGATGCAAACAGTCACTACTGAGTTGATGAACATAGACATTTCTGACAATGATAAGAATGGACAATATAATTATTAAAGTGTGATATGCTTTGTGATGAAATTAACTAAGGTTCAAAGGGTCATTTTGTAAAAGATGAAAAATTAGTTGGCCCTCTTGAATGAATACATTAAAGTGAACCGTAGTTTATTATTAATTTATGTCTGACATCTGCCTGTAAATGATATGAGCCACTCATAATGGAAGGTAGCTCCATGCTGCACAAATGGTTAAAATTAAGTTGTCTGAAATTCAGCTGAAACCAGAAAGAATTGCAAGTGAACGTGTACGTGTCCATTCTGCTGTAACTCCAACTTGTTTAATGATTCACTAGCTTTCACCTGTGTATAGAGCCAGTTCAGCGAGCCAATTCCTAGAAAGGGTTCGCTGACCTAGGACGTGCCAAGTTTGCTCTGCCCTTGCCTGGTTAAGTGAAAGGGTAAAGTGTTTGCTCAGCACAGATAGCAAGTGCGTCATTCGTATGGGGAAAGCAGAAAACACGGGCCTCTGCTGATAAGATCAAACAGTGCACATTGACATTTCAAAGATAACTGACCAAGGCTGTGGGTCAGGAGGTAGTGGTGTAAAGATTAACCAGTATCTGCATGGTCAGATCCGTCAGGAATAATATAAAGTGTGAACGTAGACATATTTCTGAAATGCACCATGATGTTGTAATGTACACGTGGCTGAGATGGTCACACCACAATGTAGTAGTTAATGAATAATGTGTCAGGGGTCTGTGAAAACATATATAAAGACTGATTTCCTCACTGTAAGATCAGATCACTTTGCAGTCCTGCAAATTGTCTCAGCTGCAGCTTATTGGCAATAAAGTCATTTTCTTTTGAAACCTTGTATGTGCCCTTCTTGTCCCTATTCACAAATTTTGTGCTTTTACAGTCGGCAAACATCAGAGCGGGAAAGCGGGTTTGGGACAGTTTGGGGGAGTCTATATCCTTGATCACTAGTAGGTCATCTATCAGACCGTTTAAAAAGAGGGAGAACAGGGTGGGCGCCAACACACATCCCTGCCTCACCCCCTTATCCACGGGGAATGGATCTGTCAGTTGGCCTTTCCTACCATATCTAACTTTAGCAAAGGTACCTTCGTGGAGTTGTTTAAGTAGATGGCATAAGGAAGGTGGAACCCCCATAGTCAGCAAGATGGTCCACAGCTGGCTACGGTCCACCATATCAAATGCAGATTTTAAGTTGACGAAGATTAAATATAGGCTCCCACCTTCCAACACAACGTGCTTCCAGTAAATTAGCTGGAGCCGGAATAGTTGGTCTATCGTAGAAGTTTTGGCCCTAAAACCAGCTTGCAGGGGAGTAAGAATGTCGTGATCACTGATCCAATCCTGCAGACGTTGCAGAAGTACCCTGGTGTAGAGTTTTTGGCAAACATCGATAAGGCTAATTGGCCTGTAGTTTGCTGGGTCCATAGGCGAGCCTTTTTTAAAATAGGAATAATCTCTGCCCCAACCCAGGTAGTAGGTATTTCGAGTCCCTGGAAAATGGCATTAAAAAAGGAGTAGAGATAGGGAACCCACACTCCTAGCTCGCTTTTATACAGGTCTCCTGGAATCCTATCTAGGCCTGGGCATTTATTCAGTTGGAGCTTACTCAGTGCCAACTTTACCTCGTCCGCCGTACAGGGTTACCCATGCAATCTCCCTGTACATCTCATAACCCACTAAAAATAATATGAAATATAACAAAAGAAACTGAAATATAAACACCCCTACCATTTATAAACATTACACATTATTTAAATAATATCTAAAACAGTTCAAATAAGATCGTCGCAAAAAATCAATTATATTTTAAACACTGCAGTCCCCGAATTTAAATAGTAACCTGAAAAATACATTAAAAACTAACAAATTCTGAAATCAATTCTAAATAAGTAAAGATTTAAATTAAAATATTTAAATACCACATTTTAATTATAAAGGTGCAAAGTACAATAAAAAAGCAAACTACGTCACAAAACTATCAACATATTTCAGTAACTATTGTAAGAAATTGGGTTATTGGTTGTGTGGGTGGTAGCCACTCTCTCTGGGAACAATGACAATCAGTATCAGGGTGAACCTCAAAAGCAGTTAAGCTTAACTCAGAGTCAACGTTTAAAGGATTTACTGAGCAAACAAACTGTAATAAAGCACAAAGAGCCACCCGCAGTCATCTGGTCTGACTGGGGAAAGGACAAGCGTTAAGGCCAATGGAGTACAAGTTGACTACAAGGTCGAAGACAGGGAGCAGGTTAATCCCACTGAAAGGTTACCTTAAAAGTCCAGGGCAAAGAGTTCCATTTGAGGTGGAGGAGGCCACAAGGAGAAGGCTGTGCATCGTGCACGGCCATTGTTGTAGCGCAATGAGCAGGCCTGGTGTCATGGACGGTCATTGCTGTAGCTTCGCATTGGTGATCGTTGCGGGCTGTCGTTGCTGTGGCAAGAAGTGTAGCTCTCACTTTGCCTTTGTCACTGGTTGATGGGGCAGAATGCAGGGAGTAAGGTTAAGGAGTTTGTGAGGTCCTGGATTAAGGAAGGGAATACCTTAATCATTAATCTGAACTAGTGTGAAGTAATTTTACTCCTGTTTTTCAGAAATGCAAAAACACTGCCCCCCATGGGGAGTAAAGGAGAATGTGACAGTATGCCACTAAAGTGACTCTTAACTTTTACAGAGGAATTTTACATTCTAGCATAGATCATCCTTGAATAGAGTAATCAATTTCCCTGATTTAACTATGCAAACACCTTAATTTTTTGCCAGACTTATTTCCAGATCATTAAGCTCAAAGCAATAAAATAAAACAAATGTATAATCTCCGAGTTGACAGTGGCGTCATATGATTCTGATATTAAACTCTATTCATTGCTTGTCAAACCCACCTGAAATCTTAATGCATAGAAAAGGCTGGCAAGCGACTATCTGGGGAAGAAGGGAAAGGTAAAAAAGAGAAGAAAGCTAGGCATTTTTCTCCAGCTCAGGTCTGATTGATACACTGGTATATTAGCCCATGTGTCCAAGATGGGCAGGAGCTACAACAGACGGTATAGGGAGCAATAAATTTGACACCATATGTAGATTCTAACAGAGTATTCTGCATTCCTCTGCCTTTCACATTCAGGCTTATCAACTCTTCCAAAGAAGTGTGCTATATATTGTCCTTGGACTACCTGGATGTAGCCCAAGAACTGATACCTTCCATGGAGTGTGGTTCATCTAGCACAAGAGATCAGCAGGGAGAAGTACAGAATAGCTGAAGTAAAGGCAGAAAACCCCTGGTCAAGAACAACTAACAACAAGGGAGAGAAAATGGAACAAAGTAGCAAATGTGCAGAAAAGCAAACAGTGTGAGTGAGTGAGATATAATTTTCTGAAAGGTATATTATTCTATACTGCTATTGCCTTTCATAATGTGGAAGTACTTGTGTATGCTGGTCTCTCATTACCTCGAACCCAGACCTGTTTCTTCCTACTACTGACCGTGCAAATGATCTATTGCGTGGCTGGTACTCTCTCACCGTTCTCTCAGGTGAGTCGGTATGACTGTAAGACTACTCTGCCCTGTAGCTCTTTACAGTCACTCCCTCCACAAGCCCTTGAAGAACCCCTAATATTGTAGATGTTCTAGTAGATATAACCAGTCTTGTTTATGAAAATAATGCTATCTTTTACTAAGCGAGGAGTATGGAAAATTATCAGCAGATTTCCATGAGCAGTCAGAGATGTCATACACTTTCCCGACCATTACACACTGTAACTGCCACCTGTGTCTGCAGGAATTTAGGATGGCATCAACCTCATAATCTGGAACAGTGTCTACCATAACTGGAGGTAGAGGAACTTTACCAATTCATCCAATTTCTTAACCCTTGGTGTATATATATCACTGGATAATTTCATCATATGGCTAGAAGAGCAAGGCAAACTGCAGCAGAAACCACTACCTCAATGATCTCAATGAGTGAATTTTGGCTCTGAGCCAGGGATGACATATTTTTTTATGGCAGCCAAATTTTATTTTTTACCTTATATTTGGATACATATATGTTGAATCTGAGTGAAAAGAAGCACTGTCAAGAAGAAACCATTAAGGAAATGCTTGTAAATATAAGTCCTAGGAATTGTTGAATTTCCCCATTTTTCTCAGAGTGGATCAATTTGGATGCCCTGGCCGGTAATTTGACATCCTGGATGGTAACCTCTGGTACTGCAAACATTTCTCTGGTTTAGCAACATGCAAGTGTTTTTTAAGCATCTACAAAATATTTGACACATATTTATAATGTCCTTTTGTGTCATAGTGAATGTCAAAATGTCATACAAGTAGATTACCACATAGGGGTAAAGAAAAAGTAATTAATAAAATGCTGAAACACCTTTTGGACAATGCAAAGTCCAGAGGGAATGACCAAGCACTCAACCTTACCATATGTCAGAGATCAAGACAAGGGTATGTAATAGTGGTTGCTTCCTCTCGCAGGACAAGGAAGTTCAGTAGAAGGGACTTAACATATACGAGTACAACAACGAAATCATACATGGGAAACAATAGACAAACTATCTTGGAAGATTATTTGTATGATCCTAGGAAAGTTATCTCTCTGGTGAGATGAAAAGATCTTACAAGTAGCAAGTAGCAGGTTAATCTCACAGAGTTTAGGGAGTAACCCAGCAGCTCTTTTGGAGAAAGCGTGCAGGGTGGGTCTTTGTGCCAGAGACACAGCAGCACTGGGAAGACCAGCTCTCCCCATACTGCTGCATTGCTCTTGCTCATGTATTCTCTTTGCTTTTTGCCCTTTTTTAATGCCTTCTCCTTGCTTTTCCATCATTTTCACTGCTTTCTCCTTGCTTTTTCTTCTGTTTTTTTAATGCCTTCTCAATGCTTTTCCCTCGTTTTAACTTCTTTTTCCTTGTTTTTCCCCCATTTTCGGCTACCTACTTCTTGCTTTTCCATCGTTCTAACTGCTTTCTCTTTGCTTTTCCTCCCTTTTTGTGTGCCTTCTCCTTGCTTTCCCCTCATTTTCACTGCTTCCTCCTTGCTTTTCTCCCATTTTTTGTGTGGCTTCTCCTTGCTTCTCCCTTGTTTTACTGCTTTTTCCTTGATTTTCCCCCGTTTTTTGTGTGCGCTCTCTTTGCCATGCCCTCATTTTTACTGCTTTCTTCCGCATATTCCCCTATTTTTGTGTACCTTGTCCCTGCTTTTCCCTTGCTTTCACTGCTTTCTCCTTGCTTTTTCCCTAATTGTTTGTGTGCCTTGTCCTTACTTTACCCTCATTCTCACTGCTTTCTCATTTTTCCCTCATTGCCACTGCATGCCGCATGTTATTTCCCGCCTCCTGCCTACCACCTCCTAGCATGCCTCCCTTCTCTCAAGACCTACTTAATGGAGACCGCAGCGCAACCCCATTGAGAAGGTTCCAGGCCCAGCTCTCCCCCTTCTGCTGAATCACTCTTGTGCCTGCTTTCTCCTACTTCTTCCCCATTTTTGGTGGTCTTTCTCCTTGGTTTTACCTAATTTTCACTGCTTTCTCCTTGCTTTTACCCCCATGTTTTGTGCTTTCTGCTTGCTTTCCCTCATTTTCTCTGTTTTCTCCTTTTTTCCCCTAATTTTTGAGTGCCTTCTCTTTGCTTTACCATCGGTCACACTGCTTTCTCGTTGCTTTTCTTTTCTTTTTGGTGTGCTTTCTCATTGCTTTTCCCTCCTTTTCACTGCGTTCTCCTTGTTTTTTTCCCTGTGTTGTTTTGTAGCCTCCACATGCAACTCTGGACGACCACCAGACTAGAAATCCGACGGGCCCTCAGTTCCTGTCTGTTCGAATAAAACTGCAAGCGCTTGGATTCCTTGTTGAGTGATTAACCTTGCTTTACCAATCACGATCAATTAATTGAGAATCTAGCTGCCACCTTTGTTGGCAACGGTAATCAATATTACAACAGAAACACAATAAAGGACAACAGGGAACAGAGCAGGGTGTAGAGTAAATTATCTGGGATCAGGAGAAAGCAGGACTTTGATCACGATATTGAACAGGACTGGAATCAAAATCAGGAAGAGGCCTGAAATACATAGACCTGTGAATACTGGAAATAAGATTGGAAATATGATCACCAACTAGGACAGGGTACGAATGTGCTGTCAGAACACAGACACAAGGAAAATAATCTGCATCCGCAATACAGGTCAAGAAGTATGCATTCACAATTAGGAACACCGCAATCACATGGACAAATAAGACAGATGAAATGAGACATAAAACAGATACGAATGACTAGCTAGAACAAGAAAATTGAATCAATTAATAATGGAAACTGAAATCAAAGAGCAAGGCTGGAAATATAGCAACAGTATCACACTAGAGCACAAGGAGACTCAGCAGTCAGGTAGCTACAAGCCACTACCTGAAGCTCTGGCAAAGAGCACAGGTGCAGTAACACAGCCTGGTGAAAGGATGAATCAAATGCAGAGAATTAGGGAACCACCAAGGAAGGGACAGCTATACTGAGATTTGGGAAGGCATAGACCAGGAATACCAGGAGGCAAAAGACTGGAAACAGGAATTCCAGGAATAGAGTGCAGATCAGAGACAAGAGATAGAAAAGTATGGAAGGCTTGTATAAAAGAATCAGAATGCACGAATGATTCAGTTGCCAAAACATAGAACAAAGACCAGCCCACACCCCTGCCAGGGCGTGATCTGGGCAGGGTATGGAGAAAGAAAGGACTACTAAGACTATGGTGCATCAGGAAGATGGTGTAGAAACCTCTTGTCTTACCAAGGATGCTTTAGCTTTGGCAGCCTCCTTACTAAATAATCAAGCACATGGTTGTATAACTATACACAGTTATTTGATCAATGTCTTAGTATATTTGCAAGCAAAACAGGATGCTCATACTGAGAAAAGGCTCAAAAGATTTACTTATTTTACCAGTATCATCAGTTAACAGCAGAAGCAGAATGGGCTGATGAGGCAGCTCTGCTGCTCTTTTTCAGGGCATACATGAACAAGTAAATACTCTTTCAACGTGCAGGCACCTGTCCTATGTCTTCATCCTCCATCATAGATTTAACACAATAAATTGACACACAAGCAAAACAACACTGGGGTGAAAGGAAGTACCATGTGTGGTAATACTTGACTGTAAGTGAGTACTAGAAGAATTTTCTTCTTTTAAATAAACTTGGGATTCAAGGTAGGAGTGCCCCTCACCTCTTGAGTTATTTTTTCTCTGTTGTGTGATGGAAAGCGTGCACAGCATGCTGAAGTCACACATTGAAAGCAGGAGTGGCCAGTGCAGATGAGAGTGCTGCAAAATTAAATAAATAATTTGATTTGCCTCGTCGTCATCGCTCGAGTTCTGCCCACTCTACCCCACTGCTCTTACCTACACTGGACGCTCCTATTTGAAACTAAAAGCAGCCAGGTCAATTAGACTGTCACTTTGATTGCTGCCTGGTGGGAATATCTCATTTCAGTGGAAAGGACAAAAACTATAACTATTTGAAGACCTCATTGAAACCACTTGACTTCATAGCATTCAAGTTTTGACTGGTTCCTATCACAAACCTTAGGCCCAGCCCATTTTTGGGGGGAGAAGTGTAAAGTCAATAAGGTCAGGTATTTTGTTGGGTGGTATGAATTTGGCTGATCCCCACAGATTCCAGAACGTTACCTCACAGCAATGCAAGAAAAATGTGTGTTTTTAGCTAAGTTTGACATTTGAAGTGCTTTCTGAGTAGGAACATGTAGTGGGATCCATGCAAGACAGTACCCTGGACACTGTTGTGTGTCTAGTTTTCAGAATGTCTGGACCTGGGCTCATCAGTTGCTTGTGATCTTTTCCATGTACCAGCATTGTTTTTGTTTTTAACCTTTTCCTGATCCTTTAAATCTGTTTATAAATAAATATTCACCTTAGGAAAGGAGGCAATTTTAAACCATGTAACCACTGTCTTTAAGCAGACAGTGTCCTCCTGGTAGAAAAACAGGTTCACCTTGAGAATAGGACACCCAGGTGAACAAAGACCCTAGGATGACACTTCCCACAACATCACCTCAATAGAGATAACATACACTGTTGGGGGTGAACACGTGGATGCGGGCCTTCAAGACAATCTCCTCTGGGCCCTTGGTATGCAGACATTGTCGTTCACTTCCATTGATTATTGCCATTTACGATGGGAAGTCGAGTGAACCGTTCGAGAAGCTTCTATCTCCACCCCCCTTTTTCATTTGCTTTCAAAATCATGTAGTCTGAAAAGCAGTGATGAGGTTCATGCTGCTCCACAGTTGTCTCAACCCTTATTTCTCTCTCCCAGTTGCCTTTGTAGTCCTCCTAATTATATCACCTCAATTTCTACTCTCCACCCTCAGCGATTCGCTTCAGGTATGCCCCATCACTACCTTCCAGATTGCAGGGATCAAGCTGAGAGCATATGCTTCACTCTAGCATCTAGCATTGCAGTTTTGGCATCTATAGGGGCAATCGAGTAACAAGTGTGGCTGTTAGACCTGGCACCATTGGCGTGGGCATTTTGCTTTTGCCATCTGTATTTTTGCTATGTGTTCTGCTGATCTAGATGCTTTGGGCACTTTGCCACTGCTATTCAGTGCCAAAGTGCAAGTGCTCCCTATTGTAAAGTGTTGTATTGGATTAGTGACTCCATGATTTGCTTTTTTGATTTAATTGTCAGACCCTAGTATGGTGCACCATGTGTGCCCTGGGCCTGTATATCAAATGCTACTGCTGGGCTTGCAGCACTGGTTGTGCCACCCACAGAAGCAGCTTGTAAAATGTGACTCAGGCCTTCCATTGTAGAGCCTGTGTGCAGTTTGGGGCTGCCACGTCGACTTGGCAAGTGGTACCCCCATGGGCAGGGTGCACTGTATGTAAAAGGTAAGACATGCCCTGATGTGTGTGGCCTATCCTGATAGTGAATTACAGCCAATTTAGTTTTTCACTATTGCAAGACTACCTGTTCCCATAGGCCTGAAAGAGAAGTTCAATTATAACATCTTATAATGCTACCTGACCCAGGGAACCAGGTAGAAAGTCGAGTTTAGTATGTCTGAACTCAGAATGATAAAATACATCTTTTAGTGGAGTTGGTTTTTAACAGTTTGTGTTTGAAAATACCACTTTTAGAAAGTAGGTATTTTCTTGCATAACCATCCAAGCCTTGTGTATTCCATGTTTGGTTTGTGAGTGACAGGGGCTGGGGTAGCTCCAGGAGAAAGGGTGAGTTAGCACATGGCTGAATAGACCTATCTGCATGAGGAGTGATGGGAGGAATAGCACCTGGGCCTGAATAGGGCTGTGCCTGCCTTCCAGAATGCTGGCTCCACCTCCTGTGGTGTGTCTGATGACCCTGGCTCACACTCACAAAGGAAGAAGTTGTGCACTGGCAGAATGCACACAGAACTGGTTTGGACTAGGTACAGACACTCTCTGCCTTCAGAGACAAAGGCGTTGTGTGTATAAAAAAGGGGACCTAGACCCCAGAAGTTTAGATCACTTCTGTGAATTAAGACAACCCTTTGCCAAGGAGAAGAGCCAAGGAAGCTGAAGGAGGAGCCCTTTGCTGTGCTGTTGGGGTTGGCCTGCAGTAGTTACTTTATTGCCAAGGAAAGGAGAAAAGGAACTTTGTGTGTACTTTTGCAATCTTGAAGAAGAATCTCCAAGGGCTTGAATTGTGCTTGCCTCCTGCCTGAAGTCTCAGAGATACAAGACTTCACCACCAGCTCCCCTGAATTCCCTTGCTGGGAATTCCACCTGCAGAGAGGTGCCTACTGTTGTTTGGGCCCTCTGAGAAGACTGTGTGTCGCTGGGAGCATGGAGAAGCATGTCGCCGCCCCAGCAGTTGCCTTCGTATCACAGAAGAAGCGTGCCACCGCTGCAGCTGTTAGCCGTCGCATCATCGACGAAGCGTGCCGCATCTCCGGAGAAGGGTATCACGGCTGAAGAGGTCACCGGAGAAGCATGTCGCAGGGCTTGTCGCGGCTCAGAAGTTACCAAGTTCACCGCACGGCCGTCGGGCGTGCACGCATCACATCCAACGTTGTTGCATCGCATCAAGATGCCATTTTGTCGCACCGGATTGTCGCATCGCATCAAGGTGCCATCCTGTCGCATCGCACCGGATCACAATAAGAAACAGACGCATCACCTCCTCTCCAGTAAGGAACCAATGCATCACCTCCCCTGCGCTGCAGTAAGGAACCAACGCATCACCTTCCCCGAAGCAGGAAACCAATGTATCAATTTCCCTGCAACCCTTTTGTTTGTTTGTGTGCGCATCCAAGGTACTTTGAGAGAAAAGTGTTGCATTTACCATCTACATTGAACTAAGCTATTTCTACCATTTTAAAGTCTCTTTTTGATTACAGTATTGTGGATTTTTGTTGTTTGGTCTTGTGTTAAGTCTAGTACAGATTACTTAATTTTCAAAACTGATGTGGTGTCCATTTGTAGTGTTTTCACTATATTACTGTATGTGTTCACAAATACTTTACACACTGCCACTGAGATAAGCCTGCCTGCTCGTGCCAAGCTACCAAGGGGGTGAGCAGGGGTTACTTTAAGTGTAGCCCCTTACCTGACTAGAAGCAAGGGTCCCTATTTAGTCAAAGGTGCCTACGTCTGCCAACTAGAGACCCCCAGTTCTAACAGTGGGCGAAACAATTGGGCAGCCATAGATAAGTCAATGATAGAGGCTGTATCTGCCCAGATTCTACTGCTTTTATTGTGCTTGCTTAGAGCAGTATGCACGTAATCAGCTTGCTCTCCATCTCCCTCAAAATCATGTTTCTGGAATTCTGTGATGTGGCCAGCAGAGAGAACGACTTTTTGGGGTGCTGTTACTCGTATGATGCATTTATTAGTTACTAAGGGCCAGATGTAGGTAAATCTAATTTACCGACTCATAAATACCGAATCATACCGAATCGGTATTTATGAATCGGTAAATTAGAAGGAGGGAGATGTAGGTAATTTTTTATTTTGAATTACCAGGTATTTACCGATTCGGTAAATACCGAATCGGTATTTCCCTTTGATTCCTATGGGCTTTGGAGCCCATAGGAATCAATGGGAAATACTGATTCGGTATTTACCGAATTGGTAAATACCGAATCCAGCAAGGGTGCAGGGGGTGTCACTTTGACACCCTCAAGCACCCCAAGTGCAGGCGTGTGTGCCATGTGGCACACAGACATGCCCAAAGGGCATGTCTGTGTGTCACATGGCACAGGTGTGCATGCACAGATGTGCATGCACACCTGAATTCGGTATTTTACCACCCAATAGGATTGGGGGGTAAAATACCAACTCTTAAGGGCCTGTGGCACTCTGTGGAGTGCCACCTACATCTTGATTTACCGAATTCGGTAAAATCACCTATTCGGAATTTTACAGAATCGGTAAATTTACCGATTCGGTAAATTTACTGATTCAGTAAAATAATGGCCCCTACATCTCAATCACCAATTACCGGTCGGTAACGGCCGAATTTGGTCGTTACCGACTGGTAATTGGCGACCTACATCTGGCCACAAGTGCTTAATATGAGCTGGTGTTTGCCAGTGGGGGCCACCGGCACTTATTTAATGGGACCGGCGCTTATTTTTCTCCATTAGGTATTTACGAAGCAAGAAGGGGAAAAATTTAAAGGAAAAAGTTGGAGGAAGAGAAAGGTGTCAAGACTTTAACAAAGGGGGGATCTAGGAACCTGCAAGAGAGAAAAGAAAAGTAACTGAATATTTGCCAGTGGTTAAAAGAGGCAAGAGTTGGTTTTATGGTTACCAGTCTTGGTGTTCGGCACGCCGATGTTTAATTGCACCGGCCACGGGCTTCTGAGCACAGCTTCGGCCTCTGACACTCTTTCTTTCACAGATTAAGCACTGGTTAGCTATGCCAACAAGTGCTGATGCCGTAGAATAGATTTGTCAGCGATGACAGAAAGAGACCTACAAGGAACCTGCAGTTCTTAATCTAATCCTTCGTCTTGACTGCTAATGAAATTCGTACAGTCGACTGAGGTTTATTCATGCTCTATGCACTCAGGTGTATAATCACAGTTATTCTGTTTTTTCAGATTTTGGATTGAGTAATTGAAAGCATCTGTAAATGCTTGGTACGAGAAAACCAAGGTGAAGCAAATTTTGATTTGAGGGAGTTAGAGAGTTTGTCCATGGGCGTAGGAAGTGTGGGGGACGCGGGGGATATATCCCCCCCAGATTTTGTAGTGGGGGGGACAAGGGTGGGGGGGACAAGGGAACAAAAGAAGTTCCCCTCTCCCTTCTCTCCGTCGCAGGGCCATTGGCACCTCAAAGCACTAGAGCTTTGAGGTGCCAATGTCCCTGCAACTGACAGACGGGACAGGGGAAATTCTATTGTCAAAGCCTTTCACGTGCTGATGAACCTTCCCTTTTGTTGTGCAGCAAACCTCCAGGAATTTTCTCACCTTGTCATCCCCGCCATGGCTGCCTGCACTGTGCACTTCTAGGACAAAGGAGGAGAGACAGTTTGTTAATTGCTGTCTGCATGCTGCACCTCCTCAGCCCCGACCCGACCCTACTTAGTTATTTTGACTGCGTAATTTAGCCGCTCAAAGGCTAATGTTTGGTGAAATGTATATTTTGAGCAGTTGAACCGCGCCAGGGAACATGGAAAACAATTAATATCAGACACCGTCTGAGCCCACTTCTGTTGGGTGTCAGATGTTTTGGTCTGTCCTAATATTTACGTAAATAACAATTTAGATACCACTATTTTGTCTGATTTCTTTTATAGCACCACTCAACCCAATCCAGGGTGTCAGAGTGCCTTACATTACACATGCACATTGGCAATAAAGCATATGTTTTTTCAATTGAGAGGATGTGTTACATAAGACAGGGTTAAAATTTGAGGAGTCACAAACCCTTTCCTTCATAGTTCACTGTGCTATAATAGAAGGATTACAATTTATGAGCTGAAAGTAACGTAAGGATCTCTGTGTTAAAAGCAATAACCCACTTACCCATCCATATGAAATAAAGATCCGTCATCTGCGTGTCACATGATTTTCTTTGTGGGAGGCAAATTAACCCTCCATGCTACTTTGACAAAACTGGAACTAGACAAAACACCTGTCTCTCCAGCAAGTGCATTACCCTCCAGAGTTATCTTACCATTATTATTCCCTCAGATTTACTGGGTAGGTAAAGATCTATGCAGCAGGCACATTAACACCATAAGATATTTTAGAATGCAGACTTTGCAAGCAATGAAGCAGAACAGATACACTGCCACGTTTCTCCTTGTTGACAATTTCTTTCTGGGAGAGTTGTAATAAATAAATGTGTAATCTGAGGCCTAGATCTTGCGCTGGGGTTGCAACACTTTTTTGGTACAACTCTGACGCAATATCTAATTTGTTAAATATTGTAATATACTCAAATGTACTCATGACAGACCTGCTTAACATATATTAGGTCTTAAAATATGATGTATTTTTTGCGATAGCACTTCCTGTGAGGTTGTGGGTTGTGATGTCACATGCTGTGATGTCACCTACGTACTGCCTAACTTGGTTAGTGCCCCACTTCTTTTTTTAGGACTTGTATCGTGGTGGGAAAAGTACAATGGAGAATTGGTGTTGGTGGTTGTAGGAGGCTGGTTTAGTATATAGTGTATACTCAGGAGTGATGCACCTTGCACTAATCCAGACAACCCTTATGGTGATTGTAGTGGTTTTTGATAACCATAGAAATCTCTCTAAGTGGTAGCTGCGTAAAGCAACCTTCAGGCTTATCTTGAAGGTGTGTAAAGATTAGATTAAAAAAACCACACAGTGTTTATAAAAATAGGTCTATTTATTATGCAACACAATCACTAACAAATTGGCATATCTGCTACCCAGAGATATCAATAATACACACAAGAATACTTCAAAATAATGAAGTCAGTAGCACAAATATACACTGGCCCCAGGGGAAGACCAACCCATATACTAGGAAAGTGGAATATAAACTGCAAAGGAGAATGGGACTCGGACCAGAAGACTCAGAGGAGCTGGGGACACAAGGAACCACCCAAGGTAAGTACCCAGGACCCCCTGGAGGCTGTGTGCAGAGTGGAAACAGAGCCACCTGTCCAATGGAAGTCAATGGAGAAGTCACAGTTGCAGTTTTAAAGAAGAAGAACAAATCCCAGAGGACTCAGAAGAAACCCTTTGGAAGTTGGGAAGATGCAGATCCAGCCCACCTGGAATCAGGTTACTTGTACTAGGAAAGCCAGGTGCATAGGGTGAAGTGACATCAGAACACCTGCCGTAGATGACAATAGAAGACTTTGAAAATGACTCTGGAGAAGCCTGTGAAGGAGTTCGGTGGAATCCAATAGTAGACTCTTTAAGAGGAGCACCTGCAAGCAGAGGGGACAGAGTCTATGCCACTCGGAAGTGACCAGGAGGCATGGAAGCACAATGCCCACCTATGCCTGGAGGTTTAGGAGTGAAGACAGTTTCATTGTCCCTGCAGCTGTGAGGACCAGGCAATGCTGAAGAAGACCAGGAGCTGTGCACGAGGTGGCCCACATCAGGTGTCAGTGTCCAGGTGTCTGGTGTCTGGCGGGAGCAGCAACAAGCCTTGGTAGCCACAATTGGCGTAGAAAGCAAAAAGATGCAAGCGTTGGGACCAGCAAGGTCCAAGGGACTCACCAACAGCAGGATAATCAGAGCAGGCCCTGAGCAAGCAGGAGAGCCCACTGCAGCAAAGGAAGACCCTTGAGAGGACCCACAGGCTGAAGGCACAGGAGTTGCAAGAGGACCTCAGGCAGTTCAGCAAAGATGGAGGCCCAGGTTGCAGAGGATGCAATGAGGATGCTGATCTTCAACGAATGAGGTACTGGAGGCTTGAGCTTCTTGTAGCCCGAAAATCTCTGGAATACAGAGCCAACCAGCAGTGGCAATGGCAAGTACGCAGGGTGCACAGGGGTTCAGTCCCAGCGGCTTCAACGAGGGATAGTGTCCTCAAAATTGCAGAGAAAGCAGGTCAGGCCTCGAGAGAGCTGCAGAACCACCACCTGTGTTGCTGGGCCTTGGGAAGCCCTCAGAACAACAGGAGCATCAGACCAGTCAGCTTTGCTGCGGTGCCTGCAGATTCAAGGGATGTCCTTGATGCCTACAGGCCTTCTGGAGAACCTGGATGAAGCACAGACACAGACGACTCAGAAGACTTGACAGCAAGACCATTAGCAGCAGGACTCTTCCTTGATGCAGTCTCGGTTCCATACAAAGCCCAACGAAGTTCAAGTGTTCAGACGGTCGAAGAGTGTTGTCTTGGTTTCAGGTGTGATTCTTGTTCTATGATGAGTATGAGGACCCTCCCACAGTGGAGACCTTTGGTACCCTATATGAAGCATTAGAACTTCACCACGGTCTCTCCTAAAAGAGGGGCTGGACAGGGGGGATGATCCTTTCCTTTGGCCTTACTCCAGTTTCTCACCAGAGCAGGAAACAAGGGTTCCTGAACTGGCTCAAACTTGAGTATGCAAAGAGGGACTCAAGTATGCCTTCATAACAGTCTGGATGCCTGGAAGGTGATCCCAACACAGCCCAATACACTAAATCCTGTCTGGGAGGGGATCACAATTTCTGTGACAGTAAACCTATTGTTCTGCCTTCCTCTGCTTAATCTCAGCTCAGCAACAGGAGGGCAGAACCATGTCTGTGGTTGGCAGCAGCACTAGCTTGCTGGCAGACTCTAAGAAACTGTTACCTGGAGTACATGGGGGTCCCCTAAGGAGCCCCCCAGTACATGGGATCATACTTCTAGCACCGGACATTGCAGATTTAGAGCAGAGCACATGGCTTGTTTCAGGTCATCAAATGTCTTCTGACAGCTAACTGTCCACTGAACTTTCTTAGGCATTCATTTGGGGGTGAGATCATTAAGGGGTGTTGCTATGGATCCATAGCCCTTAACAAACCTTCTGTCGTACTCACTCAGGCCCAAGAAAGCTCTGACCTGAGTCTGAGTAGTGGGAGCAGCCCAGTCCATGATGGTCTAAATTTAGCTCTCCAATGTTGGAAGTTGGCCTCCAACTACAAGGTGGCCTGAGTACGCAACTTTACTCTGCCCTATCTGGCACTTTGCGATCTTCATAGTGAGGCCTGCCTTCTGCAGGGCCTCAAGTAGCCGCGAGTACATTTCTGAGGTAGACCAGGTGATCCTCCCAGGTAGAGCTAAAGACATATATATCATCTAGATATGCTGCACTATAGATTTCCAGAACTGTTAAGACTTTATTCAAACCAAAAGGCATCACAATAAATTGATAATGCCCACTTGGGTTTGAAAATGCTGTTTTTGATTTGGCATCCTCATAAATTCTGTTTTGCCAATAACCAGCAGTGAGGTCAAATGTACTGACACATTTGGCAGAGTCCAAAGTACCAATCAGTTCATCTGTCCCGGGAATTGGATAGGCATCAGTCCTAGTGACTGCATTGAGATCTCTATAGTCAACACAAAACCTACTCTCTCTCTTACCATCCTGGATATGAGCTTTTGGTACAATGGCTACAGGGCTAGCCTAAGGGCTATATGAAGGCTCAACGACTCCCTCCAACTCCAGCATCTTTTGGGATTCTTTTCTAATGCAATCTCTGAAATGGTCAGGCTGTCTGTAAATGTTGCTCCTCAGAGGCAGACTGTCATCTGTGTCCACTTCATGGCTACACCAGGTGGTGTGACTGGATGTCAGAGAAAGAGACCAGGAAACTGATTGAGAACATGTCTGTAATCAGCTTGCTATTCATCAGTGAATCTGTCTCCCACGACTACTCCTTCAACTGATCCATCAACAGGGTCCAAGAGAGAAGATCAGGGAGAGGGTCACTTTCTTCCTCCTGTCCCTCATCAGAGGCCATGAGCATCCTCATGTCAGCCAGATCAATAAACATTTTCAGGTGATTCACATGATGCACCCTATGGGGATTTCTTGGAGTGCCTAGGTCAACTAAGTAGGTGACCTCACCTTTCTTTTCCAGTATAGTGTGGGGGGCACTCCACTTGTCTTGAAAAGCTGCATTTTCTCCATTTACAGTCAAGAGTTTGTTTCTACCTTTGTTAGCAAAGGAGAGCCAAAGGATAGCTGCCCACTGCCCCTGAGGAATCTTCTGAACTTTACAGGCCCTTTCTAAAGCAGTAACCCACTTATGGATGTCATCACCCTCCTGGTAAGGAGGGACTATCCTGCTCCAGTTCCAAGTGTCAAAGGGATCTTCCCTAACTCTAGGTTCACTAGTCCTGCCACCATGGGATTCTAATACTAAATTCTTCCTAGCCCTCTGCACTTCTAGGGTGTCCTTATCTAGGGCTAACTCCTTCTTGATTCTGAGCTTGGCTCGCTAAAGTTTGAGCAGGTGGTATTTCCTTTCTAAAACATTTCCCACATCCTGCCAGAGATGGAAGTCCCTATTGAAGTGGCAGAGGAGGCTGAATTTGTTGAGGCGGACATGGGGGTTTACCTCTAGGGCCTCCCTCTGTGTCACTAGAACTATTCCCTGGGGGACTAGACTTCTCCAGTAAGGGGCCTCCAGACTCCTCCTGGAAATGCTCAGAAACAGAGTTTGGCTCATCTTCAGGAGCATCCCCATCCCCATCCATATACAAGTTACCCTGCCCATCTGACCTATTTTTTCTTGGTAGCAATAACTGTTCCCCAAAGATGACTTCCCTGTTAATACCCAACTATCCAAATGTCTCTTGTAAATAAATCATAATAGTCTTGAGCAAGGCCTCCGCACCTTCAATTATTGTATCAATTAAATGCTCAATATGTTGGCTAGAAAAATCCTAGCATGAGGCATATTTACTAGTTTGGTCATTTTTATAGTTTTTGTGAGCCTCTCATATAACAAAGCTTTAGTGCTTTACTGCATCCCACTCACTTCTCATTTGTGACCTTCCACCTACTGTATTCATGTGTAAGCTCCACACACAAACATTGTTTCTGGTGTTCATCACTAACACCTCATATCTGAGCTTTGCCACACAATTCATTCTGCATATCTAACTATATCTATCTTCTGTGAGAATCTCATTTGTGTCTCTCACAGCAGGCTGTTTTACATTGGTAAGCATCTCTCTTCCACACAAACACTGTAAATCTAATTTTTGTGACATCCCACACAAGGATAATTCTTATTGCAAATTTATCTTATAGGGTGTCTTATATTCCTATGCAAGGTAATGTGGTTTGAGTGCACTCTACACTTATGTCTTTTTTTTTTGTGTCCTCATTTGCCCGACTCTCGTTGCAAGAAAAAGAAACACCAACCACCTCACTGTCCAGAGAAATAAGACCAATACAATGATTGATTTCTAGGTGTATGTAAATGTAAATGTATAGGCATTTATATAGCGCACTACTTACACGAAGGGTCCCAAGGCGCTTCGACCGCTGCGAAACCCTTCCTGGCTTCCCTGAGAGATGGTCCCTTAATGGGTATCTCCAGGGTGAGACCAGGCATCCCCGGCGGTCTGGTGGGGCCATTAGTGAAGATGAGGCAAGCTAATGCCCAGAGTTGCCGAGTGTGATCGCTGATCAGAGTGGGCACCGAGGCGAGAGAATTATCGAGTCCGCTGACCCTGGTCCAGAAACCTGCCACGCAGGGAATCGAACCCTGGTCCCGGGCCGTCCTCTGCTCTCGGGTCTGCCGCCTCTAACCAGTGAGCACACTACTTCACTAGCCACACTACTTCACTAACAGACTCCGAACAGACTTAACCAGATTGGCGGGAGATGCTTTCAGGAGTACTGACACCATCTAGGCAGCTTCCTGCCTGTTGGTTCAGAGTTGTTACTTTGGATTTGGGGCAAGACCTCCAACTGGACCATGGAGTGTAAGGGCATAATTATTGGACCCGGGGAAAAGAAAAAAAAAAACCCGGAAGCCCAAACAATTGATCATCTCCGCTGGATCAACAGGTTCCAAAAGGCAAGGTTCTGCGAGCTACAGGATCTGGCCGTATCTATCCTTGATGTTTCATGGAGGGATGTCAACCAGGCGGTGTGTGTAGGTGCTTTGGCGTCTACCCAAAATGTGCATATCTGCCGTCTGGCCAAGAGGATTGCATAGAACAGGAAGGTCCTTGCCACCCCAGTGATGTTCTCATCCAGACCGAATATAATTAATGACAGACTGAGGGAAATCTTTATATTAAGAGTTGATTCCAGAGTAGATCTTACTTCTTCCCAGAATGCATTTATGTTGGGACAGTGCCTAAACATGTGGGTGTCCGAGGCTGCTGGGAGGTGACACTTGTTACAGCACTTTCCTGGCTGGTATTTAGATAGCCTTAACGGGGAAAGGTATGCTTGCTGCACAGTAAACAAGTGGTTGCATCTCAACCAAGCTTGTTTTACCACTTTGTACAAAAGGGCAAAAGAATTTATCCATAGATCCTCATCCTGCAACCCCATGTCCCTTCCCCACAGCTTCATCGGGAGGTTGAAATCGACGTCTGCCTCTTCCAGAATGGACCAGTACCAGAAGGCAACTTCCTTACCCCCCGTTTGCCTTTCTACTAGATGTTGTTCGAGGAAGCTGCCTCTCCCAACATGTACATTCTTCCTAGTATGGTCCCGGGCCCAGCTACCAGTTGTATGTACTTGAATCTCGATAGGGCTGGCCCTACTCTCTCATGGAGCACCTCCCACGCTACCAAACTCCCTCCTACCAATAATTCTCCCCATCTTGAGATCCCTGCCTCTAATAGGGGGACTGTAAGACTTTCCTTTAGACATGGGGGAAGCCCCGGGGAGTCCCAGATTGGGGCATAGTTGGAAAAATAGGCCAACCCAACTTTTGCTTTGATTTGCACCCAGGACTTCACCAGTGCTTGTAGGATCTTTAGCCTCACCTTTTTAAAGAACCTCTGATCACCAAACTTAAATAGGAACCCGTCAAGTGGGAGATTTGCCCCGATCAGCATAACCTTAAATAGTTTCCCGTTTGAGGAACTAGCTGGGGATTTCAGCAGCATCCTTGAGTGGGAGAGCTGAAATGCCCAAGCATAGTATTGCAAATCTGGCAGTGCAAGCCCTTCCTTTTCCCTCCTCCTCCTTAATTTTTTCCATGCCAACCTTGCTGCTTTGTTGCCCCAGATAAAATAATGTATGTCTTGTTGACATTTTTGGAGCTGTTTGGAATCAAAAGCCAAGGGAACGGAATTTAAGATGAAAGTAAATTTAAGGAGGATAGACATTTTCACTATACTAACTTTCCCAAAGATCGTTAACTGAAGGAAGGACCAAGATTTCAATAATGCCTTACATTCGCGGAAGACACGATCAAGATTGGCCTTGGACAAGGTGCCGGTATCCTGAGTGAGCTTAACTCCCAAGTAACGTATTGAAGGGGTCACTACTGAGTGGGGTTAACTATATTCCAGATCATGAGCTCAGTCTTCTCTGCATTGATTTCGTATCCCGAGATACGCCCAAATTCCTCCGCCCTCTTTACGACTATGGGGAAAGCCTCGACCGGATATGTGGTATAAATTAAAATGTCATCGGCGTAGAGCCCTACCCTCTTTGCACAACCCCCGAATTCGAACGAGGGGATGTTAGACTTGTCTCTCAGAGGGTTCGATATAGATATTAAATAAGAGGGGGGAAAGGGGGCAACCCTGTCTGGTTCCCCTCATTATTTGAAAGGGCTCTGTACAGGTACCATTAACCGAAAGGCTTGCACTGGGCTCTCTATACAAAAGACTTATCGCTCGACAAAACTTGGCCCGAGTTGGGACTTCCTCATTACCGCAGCCAGATAGGGCCAGTTGACCCTATCAAAAGCTTTGGTAGCGTCGAGGGTCATAATGGCCAAGGGGAGGGAAAAGGTTGAGGCGATGTCAACTGCACCTATCAGGTCGTAGGTGAGGTCCGCTAGCTGGCGTCCTCGTATAAATCCCTTCTGGTCAGTATGAATAATTGCTGTGCCACGGGGGTTTTTAGAAAATTAGGACTAGAAGGGCGCGCTGCCTAGGTTGATACGTTACAAAGTGTGTGAGAGGCAAGATGGTAGTTGTGTAGTGCGTGAAGAGCAGACGGCAAAACACCCTTAACCGTCCAAAACAAGTCAAAAGACAAGGCAATTTAACAAAACTAAGCTCTCGCAACTACATTTGTGTTTATCCAAACAAGGTACAATGACCAAAAGTAAAGAAAGAAGCGCAGAAGCAGGTTTTTTGATGTAAGTCTTCTTGTCACAGCAAGATGTTTAATTTTCTCCAGACTTGAGAATAATACAGTCGCCGACACGTGTTTCGTCGTGTGCGGTTGAGTCACACGACTCTTCAGGGCTTCCACTCCAATTCCAATGTATGGATGGAGTAAGTCTGGGTCTTTGAAAGCTCAGTATTAAGCAATGGGTTTTCTGTGGGTATATGAAACAGTCGATGCTGTATAACACAATATTCAGTTGCAGTGTAAGGATAGATAATGTCGTATCCCGTCGACATTATCTATCCTTACACTGCAACTGAATATTGTGTTATACAGCATCGACTGTTTCATATACCCACAGAAAACCCAGTATGAATAATTGTGCCGATTTCACTCCCAAGCCGTGCTGAGAAAACAGCAGCAAAAATCTTATAATCGTTGTTAAGGAGCGAAATTGGCCTAATGAACCCACAATCGGCTGGATCTTTGCCTGGTTTCAGGATCGTAGACAAAATGGCCAGCAAGGGATTTTGTTTTTTAAGATCTTTACAGCACCTTTAGGACTTGTTATGTAATCACAGTACCTAAGTAAGAATTCAATCCGTGGCTGTTAAATTACAATAAGCATAGGATGTTACCACACTAACATCACGATAAAGCATGAATGCTCAATAAAACCAGGAACCAGGGTTTATTGTCTGAAAGTTATTATTAAACTTAAAGGCAAAATATCTGTACAAAAAACAATGAATAATCACAAAAAATAGGGTGCATACATGGATATACAATAAGGATATTCAAGGCCTTGGTTGCTTTTCCTTGGACATATCCAAATTAAAGTCCAGACTGCTGCGTCACAGTGGTTGGTTGATCAATGACCCAAAGTCAGAAGAAAGTCAAAAGATGACTTAGGGACAATACTAGGCAGAATTGGACTGAACAGGTCGACGTTTCGGTCTTATTGTGTTTATTTTTAAGACCATCAAAGACTACAAAGTGGTGTATAAAATTGATGACCCTTTTTAGCAATACGGACGGTGTCAGTTATAAAAATCGCGATGGCACCGGTGCTTGTAAATAATTGCACTGGGGTTGGGCACAGAGTTGAATCCAAGGTGCCGAAGTTACACTTGCCACAATTTAGGCGCAGTAGTAGATGGAATCTGACAGATAGTCCACTTTAGAATGAAGATCAGCTGTCACAGAATACGAGTTGGAATTAATCACCAATCGCCCTGACCGTACTCCATTGATGTTCCATTGGTGATTAATTCCAACTCGTATTCTGTGACAGCTGATCTTCATTCTAAAGTGGACTATCTGTCAGATTCCATCTACTACTGGCGCCTAAATTAAGACCGAAACGTCGACCTGTTCAGTCCAATTCTGCCTAGTATTGTCCCTAAGTCATCTTTTGACTTTCTTCTGACTTTGGGTCATTGATCAACCAACCACTGTGACGCAGCAGTCTGGACTTTAATTTGGATATGTCCAAGGAAAAGCAACCAAGGCCTTGAATATCCTTATTGTATATCCATGTATGCACCCTATTTTTTGTGATTATTCATTGTTTTTTGTACAGATATTTTGCCTTTAAGTTTAATAATAACTTTCAGACAATAAACCCTGGTTCCTGGTTTTATTGAGCATTCATGCTTTATCGTGATGTTAGTGTGGTAACATCCTATGCTTATTGTAATTTAACAGCCACGGATTGAATTCTTACTTAGGTACTGTGATTACATAACAAGTCCTAAAGGTGCTGTAAAGATCTTAAAAAACAAAATCCCTTGCTGGCCATTTTGTCTACATACCTTGCCCAAGCCCGCAAGGGTATATTGGGTTGCTCACCCTTTGATACATGGTTTCAGGATCAGCACGATAGTTGCCTCCCCCCACGACTTGGGTGGCACTGCACCATTTAATAGGATGTCATTAAACAGTCCAGTCAAAACAGGAGTGATGACGGGAGGCAATACGCGATATATCTCTCCGGGCTGACCATCTGGCCAGGCAGCTTTGCCCCGCTTCACTTTCCTGATGACATTGCTGACTTCTGCCTCTGATATTGCCCTGTCCAGGCGCTCGCTTTGTTCTGGGGTGAGTTTGGGAAGATCAACCTTCTCCAACCACCCCGCCCTGACCAGCGGGTCGTCCGTGATCTCCTCCTTATAAATGTTTTGGAAGAAATCATGAAATGCATTCCCTATGTCGATGTTTGAGGTTCTGGCGGTGGTCTACCCCTCCACTCTTACTTCCCTGATGTGCTTTTTGGCCTGATCTGATTTAATTTTCCAGGCTAAAACCTTGCCTGCGGTCTCCTCGTACTCTAAGTTGGAGAGCTTGCTAGCCTCCCACCTCTTTGCCACCCTTTCTTGGAGAAGGTTTTCCAGATTTTCTTTTAATTCCACCCGCTTCTTTTGATCTGCTGAAGGTCCAGTGCCCGGGCCGAGGTTTCGATCGAGGAGAGCCAATTCTTGCTCAATGCTTGAAATAGCCACTCTATATTCCTTCCCTCGATAAGAGGCGCGGTTAGTGATACACCCTCTTAAATAGGCTTTGAAGGCCTCCCACACGATCACCAATGGGGCTGAATTTATGTTGATTTCCATAAATGAAGTAGCCTTCGATAGAAGGAAGTCTGTCTCTTCTTCCTCTAGCAAGATCGTCCGGTCAAAAGACCAGGAGGT
This sequence comes from Lissotriton vulgaris, assembly GCF_964263255.1. Taxonomy (NCBI): domain Eukaryota; kingdom Metazoa; phylum Chordata; class Amphibia; order Caudata; family Salamandridae; genus Lissotriton; species Lissotriton vulgaris. Next base: position 82,476 of record NW_028252050.1, on the reverse strand, counting down.
GTGTATGCTCTGTTGACCTAGCGTTAAGGAGAAGAAGATAGCCGAATGGTCGGAAAGATGGGAGGGCAGGTAAACCAATTCCTTCAAGGTGTCTCTAAGAACATAACTGAAAGGGCGTAATCTATTCTAGATTCATGTTTATATTTAAGATTGTGAAAGGACACGCCTAGAGTGGTGCCCGCCCTCTCCCTCCACGGATCCGCTAAACCTAGGGTTGACATAATTGCAGTGAGTGTTTGCCTGGATTTAACATGCGTCAGTGCTCTGGAATTAGGGGATTTATCCAGTTTTGGGTTTAAAACTAGATTAAAGTCTCCCATCCATATTACTGGGTCCTGCGAGGTTATCAGGTGGCTCTGGATCTTGTGCAGGTAGGATGGATCATCGTGGTTAGGGCCGTAATACTCCACCAAGGTGTAAGCCTCCCATTTAATGTTACTTTAGCGAGTAGCCATTTTCCACTAGGGTCCTCCCCATGTTCAATGATCTGAGTCTTGGCTTGTTTCTTAAAAACAATGAGGATACCCCGTATGTTGGCGTTATGATCCGTGCAAAGGAATTTGTTCACCCACTTCAATCTTTTCAACATGTCGTTCACCTCTTGTTTGAGGAGATGCGTCTCCTGAATGACAATGACCTGTACGGGGGAGTCTCTCAAGTATTGTAATATTCTAAGTCTCCTACCCCTCACACGCAGGCCATTGACATTCCAGGACAAGAACTTTAACCCACTCATTTCCTACCTCTATCCCCCTGCCTACCCATCAGACCCCTCGCTCCCCCCTCTCTTGGAAAAATAAGGTGACCACTCTTCCTAAGGCGTTTTAAGCAGTTACTAATGTATTCAAGTGAAACGAGGCCTGGCTTGTGAGGACTTTTTAATATTTTCCCCCTCCCATCCCCCCGGGAAAACCTACCCATACTTATCTCTACACTTATATCATCCATCTGCAATAGCGCTTCTCATAGATTAGACAACAAATGTTTTTGTATTGCGTTGTATACATTGCGAAGCATTGAGGGTTTTTCCACCATCCAGCCTCAGGAATGCAGACCATAAACTTAGTGTTTGTGAAACTATTCTCACTCTCCTTCTCGTGCCCTGCTAAACCTGGGACTTCCAAAAAGGATCCGACTGACTTCAATACTCAAACAGACACACAGAATCCTACACTATACTGTTAGACCTGTCAACCTTAGGACGGACTTCCCCCAAATTTTTTTGCCTGCTTACCTCCTCTTTTTGTGATACATTTTGTTGGCCTTGGGCTCTGAGGAGTTTACCTCTGCTCACCAGTGCTAAAGTGCATGTGCTTCTCCCTTATAAATGTGAACATTGGTGTATATACGATTGGCCTTTTATATTTACTTGTAAATACCTTGTACAGTGTTACACCATATACCCAGGGCCTGCAAATTAAATGCTACTAGTGGGTCTGCAGTACTGATTGTGTCACCCACACAAGTAGCCCTTTAAACATGTCTCAGGCCTGCCACTGCAGATCCGTGTATGTGCACTTTTACTGCCAGGTTGACTTGGTATTAAAATCCCCTTGCCAAGCCTTAAACTTCCTTTTATTACACATACGTCACCCCTAAGGTAGGCCCTATGTAGCCCGTGGAGGAGGGTGCTATGTTGCTAAAAAGTAGGACATGAACTTTTATGTTTTGCATCTCCTTGTAGTTAAAACATCTATATTAATTTTTCAGTAATGTGAGGCCTATTCCTCTCATAGATTGACATTGGGAATTCCTTAATACACTCTTTTAAGGTGTAATTCCTGGTTAGAAAGGAGTAGCAGAGGCATGCTTTATAACTTTGGAATGCCAATGATAAATCCTTTTTACTGGTAAGGATGGAGTGCACATTACTATTTAAGATATGCCACTTTTAGAAAGTGGACATTTATCTGCTCTTACAGCTCTGTGTGCATGCAGTCTGTCTCCAGTACACTTCAATATTAGTCCAATTGCATTTTGAGAATAGGAATGTTGCAAAAAGAATTCAGTTTATTGTTCCTTTTTTTCGTCCCACCTTTGTTTGCTTGGTGCATGACGGTGTAAGATGTTTTTTCACATTTGGTCTAATTACTTTATGAATGTAAATAACAATTAAAGAATATTTACAAACTGTGACTACAAGCCTGCAATTATCAATGTTACACTACAAAACTATGCAATTGTCTTCTTTTAACAGAGCGTACGGCTCTCAGAAAATGGCCGATTTGTAAAAGGTCACTGGAAAGTCCAAAAGGTTGTCCCTGTCCCCCCCAGAATTTTAGTGTCTCCTACGTCCATGAGGTTGTCAAGTAAATTAAACTAGATTATTAGCTGTGTTGCTTTGGATTATAAATGATAGTGTTTATCTAAAGCTAACACTGTTTGCCACAGAGAAAGACACAATATTTATTGCATCTGACAGAGCAAGCATCGGAGTTTATGGGGCATGTGTAGTGCAGAGTTTGGTCCTTTCTGCAATAAAATACTCATGCACCCTTATTTCCGGCAGGGCCTTAGCCACGGGAAGCATTTGAGGGCTGAGCCAGCCCAGAATAATCTTTACCCCCCCAAACGAGCAAGGCAGCTGGCATACTTTAGAGATGCAGGAGTTCAGAAGGTGAACGAGCAATAAAAATCACTCTAAGTGTTGTTTTTATCTTGTTACATTAGCTGTGTGTTCCAAGAAATTTTCAGTGTCAGTCTGTCTTCTGACAAATTGTTTCTTTTAACATGAAAATTGTGTTTACTTTTATTCCTTTGAAAAGTGAGAGGACAGTCTAAAGTGAACTCCATGACAATCTGTCTGAATTATAGACAGGGCCACTGGAATTAGGCAGCATATGAGGCCTAAATTCTGAGGCAGAGGTGACTGATTAATGTGGCAAGAAAACAAAAATGTTGCACCTTAATGCTCCTCATTTTGTTACAGTATCACTTCATTGTTTTGTCATCTTTCACACTTTAGCATTATCTGGGCAAAGGCTTCTCTTCATTAGTAATGGTTCCACATCCAAATACAGCTCTACATAACTAATAGGTGGCCATTCAACCTTTGCCAAGGACCTTTCATTGCACTGCAGTATATGTTGCAACATTTGTAGTACATTTTGATCTGTTTTAGCTAGGAACAAAATTAGTATTTTGTTAAAATCTGCAGAAAATTTAGGAGATGATGGATTATGTGGTAAATGCAGTAAATTCATAATTATGCTGAAAATGCAGCAGCTGCAGAATCAAATAGTTCAATGGCAGCAGAATCTCATAATTTCAATGACATTATGTACAGGGGATGCAAAAAGAAATACTGTAGGATGTCACTTTGTTTCTAATTCACAAAAAACATAATATAACTGTAAAAGAACTGTACACATATTTCCACATATACCAGCAGTACATTTTTTTATTAATTCCGAAGTGTGATGGAAACAAAGATTTTACCAGGATAAAAACAAATCTTAATGATGGAAGTGATGAATATTGTATTGTAATATATTGCCCATTTGTATAGAGCTTACTACCCCTACGTGTAGCACTGAACTGCTTACCTATATTGGCATCAAGCTACACCCTATAGGGTGGTGTGTGTGTTATCTTTGATCTGTGATCTAATGTAGGAAGTGTTTTCATGTTGGGCATGATGACCACCGTCGTGCGATTACCGTGTTATGGGTTGCACCATGTAGCAGTGTGGTGGATGACAAGGTGTGAGAGACGCAGACGCATAAATTATCATTTATGGTTTTTCAGTAACTGGCAGCTATGAACTGCTCTGCGGGGCCTATTTGTGGTATTCCTTTTGATTTTAGTCTGCATAGCTGGTTACTGAACTGGGTTTTGGGGAATATTTACTTACATTTCACGCAGCTCGGCAAGGCAACTTGCTGCACAACATTGCGTGAAAGGCAGAGAGCCATATTTACAAAAAATGCCACGTTTCTGTTCTATCCTACTGCTGGCACACTATGTGCATCCTAGCACCAACACAGGCACTCTTACTCCAAAGTGCAAGGATTTCTGCGTTACAGGTAGGATTGTTTTTGTGCATTAAGGGGCAACTTCCTGTACAAAAACAATGTTTAGAGGCATATTCCTCCTTCTATTTGTACTGCAGAATGCAGCACATAACAAGGAGAAATAAAGATGTTTCTCCTCATTGTGTCTCACTGGGGAAGGCATAGCATTTTGATGCATTCCCAGGCTTATGAGCTTTAGTTACCCTGGGAATGTGCTAAAATCATAGGTCAGCTCTACTTAACTTACCTAGTTATCAAAAGTAGTTTGCTGGTTGAGTGGTTTCCAATCTGTGTATTGTAAGCTAAAGATTGAGCTATCCAGGTTTCCAGGTTCTTTTGCCAGGGTGTGTGGTGGTGTAGTTGTCTCTGTAATAGCAATGTTTTAACTCTCTTCTGAAGTGTATAGGCTCCTGAATGCTTCTAATGCTTGCTCGGAGTATGTTCCAGAGCTAAGTGCAGTGGTTCCCAAAGTGTGCGCCTCGGCACCCTGGTGCGCGGTGATGAGAAGCCAGGGACATTGCACCGCCGTGCAGGATGTGGTTCGCGGAAACTGCAGCCACAATTCCTCCCCCTCCTTTGTGCTGCCAGGTCAATTCATCCCAGTCCTCGCCCTCTGCATCTCAATAGCTCCATTAAGAGCTGCGCTCATCAGGCCCAACATCTTACCTGCTCCTGATGCCCCAGCGACGAGCTGCTCATTACTGGACTCCCATTGTCTGTGAAGATAAGGTCGGCCTGGGCGGGGGCTCTGTAATTACAGCTAATGTACCCAGATGAGTGATCATTCCCTAGAACAAGGGCGCCTCTTTAACCTCTTCGCCGCTAATGACAAGGGTAACTCGTCATGGACTTTCCATTGATTTCAATGGAAATTACATTGAAGTGCGAGAACAAGCATAGCATCCAAGTGGTTAATCGGACACATGGGGGGCTGGGCCAGATAGAAACATCTCCGGCCTCAGAGAAGAGTAGAGTGTAACGAGGCACACCTCGAAAATGCAGATAATAACTTCCATGGACTGACCGGCAGACAAGTCCTTTCTTGAAGGAGAGAGACAACTCAACCAAGAAATGAATCTTTTGTTCCCTGGCACCAATAACTAACTGCCAGAGGTGAACAGCACCGAGAAATCAGTAAACTTGTCTCTCACAAAAATAACTTTAAGAAAGCCTATGTTATTCTGTGATTGAAAGAACTTTGTTTTCTGATAGCCAGATACTCTTTCAGAGATGGGCGTATCGTTTATTCTTCCAGGACGATTTACTTAAAAACTTTAAAACTATTATTATTATTTTTCATTAGAAAGTTTATGATGAGATTTGGAAAGAACTATAAAGAGTCTCTTTGGAGTTACCTCAAAGGCAGTGAAGTGTCTGCTACAGAGTTAAGATTTTTTTTTTCATCCTGAGGCTGAAGGCAAAAATGGAGAGCCCGATAGGGACCCATCTTGACACCGGTGGGGGCAGATTTACAAGACCTTTTCGCCTCTTTTACGGCGTTGTTGTGTCACTTTTGTGATGCAGTGGCGGCGCAAAAGATGCGCCATGCTGCGAGGTATTTACAACATGACGCATCTTAGAGGTGCATCACGTCATAAAGTCCTGCGCCAGAAGGAGGCGTTCCTGCACAGGAAGGGGGGGTGTTCTAGCGCAGAAACGCCTCCTAAAAGTGGCTGAGTGAAATCTACAAGATTTCACACAGTCACTTTTGGGCCCATGCTGTGTCAAAACCCTGTGCCTGCTTGAAGCAGGCGAGAGGATTAATGCAGCATTGTAAAAATAGGGCCCCCTAGAGCATTGCTTGAGCTGCGTCACGCTTGCGACGCAACTCCAGCAATGCGCAGCCTTTACGGCACAGATGCGTCACGCATCTGTGCCCTTTTTGCCCCATGGTGCGCTGCATTGTAAATGCGGCGCATCCATGGTGGCAGAGGCGTGGCGCACAATAACTGGCTCATCCCTGCTGATATGCAGGGATGTGCCAGTTATTGTAAATCTGCCCCCTGCTTTTTAGGACTGCATGGCAGGACCCAGCCCACTTAAAACACTGGGTAGATGGGATCTGATGAGCCATCTTGGGTTCATCAGTGCCCACCCCACGTAAACTTCTTGTAACTCCACAGAGCTCATTGAGCCTTTCTCTAGCCTGGTTATTTTTAGTGGGAGTGCTTTATGCTACTCTATGATGGTGTTGTATGCATTGCGATGTACTTTATAAGATCTTTGTGCTTGCAAATAAAGTTTTATGATGGTGATGGCTACTCTCTGAATCCTTCATCATGTCTAGGCTTGATTCTTCATGTAGACCAGTGGTTCCCAAAGTGCGTGCCACAGCACCCCCGGTGCGCCGGTAAAATAATGGTGGGGAGCCACGGCCAATTAGGTCAAGGGAGCCACGGGTCAAAAAAGTTTAGGAAACACTGGCTTAGTGGCTTGTATTGAGAAAGCAGTGTGTCGTACAGATTCTTATGGTAAGGGGGTATAAATGGTGCAAGCCTGGAGCGCAGTGTCCTGATTTGTTCGTTCTAATAACTGTCCTTTTCCTTGGGGGCTCTGTAAACAATCCAAAGTGCCTTGAACATTACCCTTTTTGCTATAGCTAGCAAGCAGTGTGATTGCAAGTTAAGAATCACTTGTATGTGTTCTCTTGGGTGAAGGTAGAGAAGAAATTTTGCAACAACACTTTGGATGAGTTTATTTTGCGTATTATGAATGAGGGTGCGCCAAGGTATAGGATGTTGGCATAGTAAAGCATGGAGATTATGAGTGAGATAATGGCAAGCAGTATCTGTAGTTATTCAAGGAGTCAACGTAATATTTTCATTGTGTAGAAGGCACTCAGCTTTATGTTGAGCAAATGTGGTATCAAATATAGGTCTGAATCGATAGTTACTCCTAGGTTTATGACTTCTCTTGATATTGTTGGAGGGGCTTCATGCCCATTGGGTCATATGATGGTAGGCTGGTATTTTTGACATTGTCTGCAGGCCAAGAGCTCTGTCTCAGGGGTAATTAGCTTTAGATGGTTATTCATCATCAATGTGTTCATGGCGCAAAGTCAGTCATCAAGTTTTAAATTGTAGAGGTCTTCCAGACCATCAATTGAAAAAAAATATTGTGTGTCATCTACATAGTTGTAACAGGTAAATAAGGAAAAATAAGTAAAATAATTGTATTGCTAGATTAATCAAAATTGTTGCAATATAAAATACAGTTATAAATAGAATTAATTAAAACCAAAAAATAAATCTTGGCACGTGGTGCAGAACAGTCTAAATGCTTGTACGCCAGAGTTGTAACCGGTGAGGTTGAATGATTTACTCAGGTTTGGTAACTAAGTTAAGTAGATGTTAAATAGTAGAGGGAATATGATGGACCCCTGTGGGACGCCATGGCGTTACGTGTGAGGAGCTGATATGAAAGATAGTATCTACACTAGTTCGCTGTGACAGCCGAGAATCAAACAATTCAACCGTGTGAGAAGCTGGGTCAGTATATGGTGCTCACTTATGTAAGTGAAGCACCCTGCACTAACTGGGCAACCCTTATGGTGATTTTTGTGGTGTAGATAACCGTAGAAAGCTCTCTAAGTGGTAGCTGTAGAGTGCAGCCTTCAGGCTTAAACTAGGTGGAGTGAAAAGCAGCTCTGTTTACCAGTATATAATCCTTTAGTATAGGCTAAATGAAAAAGAACCGCACAGTGTACTTATAAAAAATAGATATTTATTACATTCACTCACTAAAACGTTATAATTTCTCCTCCCCCTCAGCTCAGTAAATACCCGAGGTACCGACGGACAGAGTAGGGCCTCATTCCCTGAGCAGTCACCAGGAGCGGTGAAGAGTACTCCCACAGAAAGCTGGGAATTAATCCAAAGTTCCTGTATGGTTCGCTCACTTGATGGGAACTACAGGATATGGTAGGCTGTAAAGCACAAACCATTTGATTTGTTAATAGTATATTTTCACATTTTTGGGGTAGCGTTATTTATATTGGTACTGACGAAAGACTGTTGGCTGAAACATGTAACCTGCCTTTTCACCGCATATGACAGTTAATTTTTCAAACTGTTAGCCCTCTGTTTTTAAAGTTGACACTGGGATAGTGTTTATTAAAGTTTCTGGAAGTATCCTAGTAACCAATTTTAATTTTTGCACTTTATTTTCACTTTTTTGCACTGCAAACCTTCAGCACCACTGATCAAGACTGGCGAGTGGCTGTACAGATTACTGGGGTACGAAACAAGCATAGTTTTGACATCATTCTTTATTGGAAGCATGAATGGTGCAACCAACCATAAATCCAAGATGACGAAGTGTAGCCACGTATGTGGGCTGATGGGATTCTTTTCTACTTGAAGCATGTTCTCTTTTCTTCTTTTCTCTTTGGCCTAGACATTTCAGTGTCTCTGTTATATTATGTCTCATGGTTCCTAGACCGGTATGTTTCTTTGTGTTTTTTAGCTGTGGGGAGCAGCCTTCGGGCTTAATCTAGGAGGAGTGCAAAGCAGCTTGGTTTACCAGTATCTAATCCTTTAGTATAGGCTAAATGAAAACGAACCACACCGTATACTTATAAAAAATAGATATTTATGACATTCACTCACTAAAATGTTATAATTTCTCCTACCCAGAGATATTTACAATGCGCACAATACTTTGGACATCGAACAGTAGGTAGCACCAATACACAGTGGTCCCGAGGGGGATACCAGACCATATATCAAAAGAGTGGGAGGCAAACCACGAAACAAGTCGAGACTGGACCCAAAAATGTAGTAGATGAGCTGGAGACCCAAGGAACCACCCCAGGTGAGAGTCTAGGAACCCCCCAACGGTCGGGTGAGAAGAGGATACCCACCCATGTACTCAATATGGACCAGGAGGTACGTCGCAGTGGCCTTCTTACCACAAAAGGACAAAAGAGTCTGTTGGAACACAGGAGTGAGTTCAAGTCGAAGAGATCTGAAAGCAGAGGGGGCAGAGTCTATGCTCCCCGGGACATCCAGGAAGCACGTAAGATGAAGGCCACTTGAGTTCAGTGAAACAGGTTAGATGATCAGGCTTCAAGTATGGGAACACTGAATTGGTAGCTTTGCTCGAGCCACCGGTATGCTGAAAGACAACAGAATCGATCTGTCCAACCAACCTTGATGGCACGGGTCGGTTATAGTGGGGACAGACTGTCCAACTGAACCTCTCGATGCGTCCGACTCTGTTGACACGAGTCGGTCGTGGTAACCATTGTGGTCACCGGGTGATTGAAGCGATGCAGCAACACAGTGCACATGGGTTTGTTTGCAGGGCGTTCGACGAAGGAAGATGGCCTCAACTTGACAGGAGGTCAGCTCTGGTCTTGAGGGACGGTAGATCCACCACCTGTGTTGCAGTTCCTTGTGGAGTCCGTGGGGGCCCAGGTTCGGCAAGCCAGTTGATTGTGTTATGGTGCGTGCAGATGCAAGGGAGTGACTTCTTCACTCCAAGGGAGATTCCATTGGATGTCTTTAAATGTCCACAGGCCCAGGAGGGAACCTGTATGGAGCACTGACACTGATGGGGCAGCGGGCTTGCAGGACGATGAGGTCAGGAGTTGACAGAGTCTTCTCAGTTGCAGTCTTGGTCCCAAATCAAAGAAAAATGCAATCAGTTTGGCACAGTCAGCACCACTCGGCCAAGATGTCAGATGGTCAAAGAAGAAGTGGAGTTAGATCTGAATCGAATCCCACAACAAATCTCGGGACCCACTTACAGGAAATCCCTTATAAGTACCATAAGGTGAGGGTTGGGACGATTCGAGGTCCCTCCCAAAGGAGGATTTGGGCAGTGGAGAGGATATACGCATGTTCTTTGTCCAGTTTCGCCCCAGAGTGGGGAGCCAACGACTCCCTGATCTGGTTTGAACTGGAGTATGCAAGGAGGGCAACAATTCTGCACTTCTAGCAGACTATGTGACAGTGGCAAGCACCCACCACTCAGACAAATACACTTAATCCTGTCTGGGAGGCAGTCACACCTTCCTGCGACAGAAAACCTATTGTCCTACCTTCCACTGCTCGGGTTAGGCCCCGCAGCAGAAGGGCAGAATCGTGTTGGGGGTCGGCAGAAGACCTAGGGTGCTGACATTTTCTGTAAGATCAGTCCTGGGAGCATGGAGGGCACCCCGGAGGGGCCATACTGTGGATGGAATCATACCTCCAACACCGAATATGGTGTTGGGGTATGATTCCAGCATGTTTGATACCAAACATGCCCAGGTTTGTTCCAGCCAGTTTAGAGATGGTCATTGCGTCATGATGCATAGCCTCTCTTTATCGTAATGGCTGATTTACTTCCAAAGCTCGGAGAATGGACTTCAGGATTTGTAGAGGTGGTCTGCTCATGCAGGGCCACCCTCACACTCAGAATGAGCACCCTGCCTTTGGGACTGAAAGGCCTTCTAGAGAGTTGACTTTTAGGTTCCGAGGGCAGTGACGTTAGATATAAGGAAACTCATATTTCGTAAGAGGTGCACGCACCAACTGACACAGTCTGCAATGGCAGGCCTGCAGTGGCCGTTTGGAGAGTGTCATGAAACCACCTTCCCAAGCTCCATTTGAGCTTGGAATATCTCTCAATGAAACCCACCCCTGTCCCGTGCAACCAGCACTCCATGAACCTAGAAAAAATGCAAAGGGTTAACAAATATGTAGAGAACTGTTTCACGTTGGTTCTTTGTCATTTATTTGTATTTCACTTATAATTAGCAGCATTAATGTATGGAAATAGAATGCTTAGAAAACGTTTGTGTAACTGGTACTGCAACTGCAGCTGAAAGGAAAAAAGACGCGCGTTTAAAAATGACACGCATCTTTTTGGTGCGCAGAGAAGGTCTGACTCATCGCTCATCTCACGGAGCATACGGCAGCTCAGGGCGTGGCACGCAGCGGTTCTGAACGTCCCGGGGTGTGGCTGGTCTATAAAAGCCACACCCAGGGTTCTAGAAGATGCTTAGTCTTCAGAGCATCTCGGGGACATCACAAGCATCGGAGCTCTTCCGGATTTACGCTGAAGGTGCCGATCATTTCAAGCCATCCACAGGAACTCTTCTGACGAACAAGAAAAGAAGAGCTAAGTACTTCCTTTGCCAAGGTGCCCAACGCTAACATTTATTGGACAATTTTTGGACATTTTGGGTTGATAGAACTCTCGGAAAAATCTTAGATTGTTTTCAGATTTACAGCCTAGCATGTGCATGAATCAATGTAATGTTTTAATGCGGGTTGTATATGATGAAGGTGATGTTTTAGTGTATGATCTGTAAACTTAAGAAGTTTTAGCAACAAGAGCAAAAAAAGGTTTTTGAAGTGATTTAAACTCTAGAATCTTCACGGAGAAGTCATCTAGATCTACGAGAGAGGGAAAAGAAGTGAGTAAGTTAACTCTTAGATTATTTGCAGGTAAAAAGAAAGGTCTAAGGAAAGTGCAAATAAAGTGTTGTTTAATTTTCTAGAATTCAGTAACAAAGTCTGGGGCGGACAAACCAACCACCTTCGACAGAAAAGCAACAATCCTTCATTTGACACATCTAGACGACGACATCCAGGACGCGAAGCCCAGACAGGTAGATCGCAGGTAGGGGATTGCTTCTAAGATCAAAGAAATTGTGAGAGGAGTTAGAAGTGGAAGTAAGGGACAAGGATAGGAACACTGCTTAAGGAACTTCTTGTATTTTCGCAGGTCGACTACAAGAACACAAGTAGCGTCAGATCCGGCCTCTCTCCCTGACTGCTACCCATCACCCTAGTGTATGTACAAGGATCACAGGCTGTAAGGTAGGGTTCTGGGAGATTGGTCCATAGCGTCTCTGCAAAACCGATCAAGCACCTTACAGGTAAGGTTGGTGTTCAACTCAGGTAAGAGTGCTTGATCATATCTGACAGAAGACTAAGCCCACGAAAGAAGGCTTTGCCCAGACACTATGGAAGAATCTCAGCAATTCACTTTGCAGGATCTAGCTGCAGTGTTATTAGAAATGAGGGCAGAAAATGCAGACTTAAGAAAAGATTTAACTGCGATCCAGAATAGATTACAAGCACCGAGTCCTCAAACCTGGACTTTTACTTCTGATAAAAAATCTTATTTAAAGCCACCAGTCGTTCAACCGACTATGCACACTTTGTATAGTGGTGAAGCTGCCTCAAATACTTCAGCTAGCACTCAAATTCAAGTGGTTACTCCAGTAGCAGTACCGTTAGCACCTCCCGAGAGATTTTATGGGGATTGTAACAAATTCACGATATTTCTAAATCAGTGTCAATTACATTTTGTGGCAAAACCTACAGCATTTCCCGATGACTCATGTAAGGTGGCGTTTATCTTGTCCTATGTAGGCGGTGACGCTGCCTTATGGTCAGTACCTTATGTGGAAAGAAATGATCCAATGTTAAATGACCTAAGACGTTTTAAAAGAGCTATGAAGAAATTGTTCGCTAAACATGTGTTCGTGCAATCTGCAGATCATGAGTTGTTAAATTTAAGGCAAGGGTCCTCAGATCTTTTGCATTATATTTCAATCTTTAATAGGTTGGTCATTGAAGCAGAGTGGCCAGAGGAGAAACGTGTGTCACTATTTTATCGTGGTTTACACAAAGATTTAAAAGATATGGTAACACAGATTCTAGATCCACCTACGGATTGTGAAGAGTTCATAGATCTAGTAGTTAAATTAAATCATAGAATTTCGGAGAGAAAAGGAGAAAGGGGTAAGTCAGAATTTAAAATGATGGTCTTCAAAGAGAGGGGAAATTTAAGAACTGAATCTTCTCCTGCTAAACTTGATCCAGTAGAACCAATGCAAATAGGCACAGTTAGAGGACCTCTCACTAAAGATGAGAGAGAAAAGCGTCAAAAATTGAACCAGTGTATGTACTGTGGAAAAACCGGACATTTTATAAAAGATTGCCCAATACGTCCTGTAAGACCTAAAATCAAAACTTCAGAGGTAGCAATTATGCAACAGTCGGAAAACTAGCTCTCTCTGTAGATAAAGAGGTCGATCTATCGAGTTCACCTATCACTTTGGCCTCCTTAACTCCAACTGCCTCTCATTGTCATCTCAGCATGCGTATTCTTCTCCAGTCCCAAGTGAATAAGGTTCGGTCTTGGTCCATCGATGCTTTGATAGATTCCGGGGCAACTGGTAATTTTATTGATACTAAATTATTCCAGAAGTTAGGTTTACAACAAATAGTCAAAGACTCCCCAGAAGTAGTCAGAGCAGTGGACGGCAAGGAACTCACTTCTGGTCTCATACAGTACCACACAGAAATCCTAAAAATGACTTGTGCTGAAAAACACGTGGAAAAAATAACATTTGACATAATTGATGCTCCTCAATTCAGTTTGATTTTGGGGATCCCTTGGTTAGTTTTACATAATCCTTATATTGATTGGACTAACAGGAGTATTCTATTTAAATCTGATTATTGTCATGCTAAATGTTTTCAACAATTCCCGGGTTCAGAGTTGTTAATCCAAGGTTATGATTTCTCAAAAGATTCCAAAAGTGTTTTAGTAGTTGCAGGAGTACCGGAAGAGTATCAGGATTTGGTAGACGTTTTTGACAAAAAAAAGGCTAATACCTTACCTCCTCACAGAGATTTTGATTGTCAGATAGACTTGGTTCCCGGGGCATCGTTGCCTTGTAGCCGAATTTACGCTCTGACAGAGAAGGAAAACGAACATCTACGTAATTACCTAGATGAATACTTGGCCAATGGGTTAATTCGACATTCCAAGTCTCCAGTCTCTTCTCCTCTTTTCTTTATCCCGAAGAAGGGAGGAGAATTGCGCACTTGTATTGACTATCGCGCCATCAATAATGTAACAGTGAAGAATCGATATCCCTTACCTTTAATTCCGACTTTACTTGATCAAATCAAAGATGCTACCATTTATACAAAACTGGATCTGCGAGGGGCTTATCATTTGGTGCGAGTCCGAGAGGGTGACGAATGGAAGACAGCATTTAGAACCAAATTCGGATTATATGAATACCAAGTAATGCCTTTCGGACTATGCAATGCTCCAGCAGCATTCCAGTTTTTTATAAATTAAGTATTAAGAGACTTTTTGGATATTTGCTGTATAGTCTACATCGATGATATCCTCATTTATTCAAAGGACAAATCTGAGCATGTAAAGCAAGTACGAGCCATTCTTCAACAGCTTTTACAAAATTCCTTATTCGTGAAACTCGAAAAAAGTTTGTTCCATGTAACCACAGTATGTTTTTTGGGATATATGCTTAGTCCGGCTGGAATAGAAATGGACCCAAAGAAAGTTCAGGCAATAATTGAATGGCCCAGTCCCTCCTCTGTGAAACAAATCTAGAGTTTTCTGGGATTTGCTAATTTTTATAGGCATTTCATTAAAGACTTTTCACAAAAGGTTACGCCCATCACTAAATTACTACGCAAAAATAAAAAATTTGAATGGACCCCAGAAACTGAATTAGCTTTTCAGGATCTAAAAAATCAATTTGTGACAGATCCAGTTCTAAAATATCCCGATCCCTCTCAGCCTTTTATAGTAGAAGCCGATGCCTCACAATTTGCTATAGGGGGAATTTTATCACAGAGAAGTACAAACACTGGACAATTGCACCCCATTGCATATTATTCCAGGAAATTATCCCCTCCAGAACAGAATTATGCAATTGCTGACCGAGAACTATTGGCCATAAAAGCTGTATTCAAAGAATGGCGACACTACTTGCTAGGGGCTCGACATCCTGTAACTATATACACGGATCATAGGAATTTACAGACACTTAGATCCGCTAAAGCTTTGACTCCTCGCCAACTGCGTTGGACTTTGTTTTTCAATGATTATGATTTCATCATTACCTATCGCCCAGGAAAAGAAATTAACAAAGCTGATGCCTTGTCTAGAATAGGTTTAAGTGATGATTTGAATCTGCGAAAAGAAATTTTACATCCTATTATTTCAGAGGAACGTTTTCAGATTGGTCTTATCAACTCTGATGTTTTGGTTGATATAGAGAAAGCCCTGCAAGATCATACAAGGGAAGAATGGAATAAGCTTTATCCTTTGTTGCAATGGAAAGAAAATATGTTGTTTATGAATGACCAAGTATTTGTACCTAATGAAACTTTACAGGAAAAGGTATTGCAAAATTATCATGATTCCATGTTGTCAATCCACCCAGGGGTTACAAAAATGTATCAGCTCATAAAAAGGCGCTTTTGGTGGCAGAACATGTTAACTGACATCCAGAAATATGTACAAACATGCACGGTTTGTAGTAGAAACAAAGCAGTTCATAAGTCCCCATCTGGTTTACTTATGCCTTTGCCAGTTCCTCCTCAGCCTTGGCATACTGTGTCTTTAGATTTCATTGTAGAGTTGCCTCGTACCACTTCAGGCTTCACCACCATTCTCACAGTCGTGGATCACTTTTCCAGATATGCTCATTTTATTCCTTTAAAGAAACTTCCTTCAGCTTTGGATTTAGCACACATTTTTGTCACACACATAGTAAGACTACATGGCATACCGTCTGTTGTGCTCTCGGATAGGGGCTCACAGTTTGTGTCACATTTTTGGCAAAATCTAGGCAAATCTTTAAAAATGGAAGTGCGCATGTCATCCAGCTATCATCCACAAACTGATGGACTAAAAGAACGCACGAATCAGACAGTAGAACAATTTTTACGATGTTTGTTAACCACCTATGAGCATGAATGGTCAGATATTTTATGGGCTGCTGAGTTCGCTTACAACAATGCAGATCATTCCTCAATTGGTATGTCACCTTTTTTCTGTGTTCATGGTTTCCATCCAAAAGATATGTTGGGTATAGATAGAAAGGTGTTAGATAAGCCAGAGGTCACTGATTTTGTAGACAGTTTGTTTTCTATTGAACAAAAGGCTCAACAGCATTTAGTTCATGCAAAAGAAACTCAGAAGAAATTTGCTGACAAACATCGTTCTAAACAGCCCACCTATTCTGTGGGTGATGATGTTTGGTTGGCCACTAAAAACTTAAGATTGAAAAGTCATAAAGCTTTTCGCCCCCGATTCATCGGACCTTTTACTATAGAAAAAGTTGTCAATCCAGTCAGTATGAAGTTGAAATTACCAAGCTCGTATCAAATCCACCCAGTTTTTCATGTCTCACTGCTGAAACCTTGTGATCCTGAAACCCGGAAAGTTATTCATCCTCCTGAAATTGAGATTGATGGTGATTTAGAATATGAGGTAAAGGCAGTTCTAGATTCCAAGAGGAAGAAAGGCAAGCTATATTACTTGGTGGATTGGAAGGGCTATGGTCCGGAAGACCGTTCTTGGGACTTGAAAACTTAAGAAACTCCCCCAAGGTCCTGAAAACTTTCCATAATCGATTTCCAGAAAAACCAAAGCCAATCCCAACAGTATTAGGGGGGATTCTACGGGGAGGGTACTGTCATGAAACCACCTTCCCAAGCTCCATTTGAGCTTGGAATATCCCTCAAAGAAACCCACCCCTGTCCCGTGCAACCAGCACTCCATGCACCTACAAAAAATGCAAAGGGTTAACAAATATGTAGAGAACTGTTTCACGTTGGTTCTTTGTCATTTATTTGTATTTCACTAGTAATTAGCAGCATTAATGTATGGAAATAGAATGCTTAGAAAACGTTTGTGTAACTGGTACTGCAACTGCAGCTGAAAGGAAAAAAGACGCGCGTTTAAAAATGACACGCATCTTTTTGGTGCGCAGAGAAGATCTGACTCATCGCTCATCTCACGGAGCATACGGCAGCTCAGGGCGTGGCACGCAGCGGTTCTGAACGTCCCGGGGTGTGGCTGGTCTATAAAAGCCACACCTCTAATAAAAGAGAGAGGGACCCTCTACCAAAGGGATGGGGTACCAACTATTGACTTTGTCAAGAAAGCAATTCCCTTTGGGCACATTAATCAAAACAACAAAACATACAGCAAATATGCAGGCAAACTAAGAGCAGTGCTATAATGACCACAATTCTGAAACAACAAATAAACTTCCAAATGTACAAATTTATTAAAAATATAGTTAAAAACAAGTTAAAAATATATGTATAACAGTCAGGGGAAAACAGACAATATATGGAACAGAATATATTAGAAATTCATCACACAAGTTCCTAAAGCTAAAACAAAGAGAGGAATTCAGAAAAGGTATATTCAGCCTTAGTCAGAATAATCCTTTGGAAATGCTGTGAATTCTCTCCCCCACTCCTCAACGCGTTTCGACGGGCCAGATATGATGCAGCCGTCTTCTTCAGGAAAAAATATATTAGCCGTCTTCCCCAGAAATACTTGCGAGAGGACTTGATAATCTTATACGGGGCAAATAGCTCCCGCTATTTAAAAGGGGATGCTTTCCTCCTTTCTTAGCCGTAAAAAAGGTGCGGTCATGTTACCAAAATTAGTTAGTATTGGACAATCCTATCTGTAGGAGACGTACGTATTCTATTCAGCATGAACGTACAGCTGATTCTTCAAAGTGTTTCCCATCTAATGAAATCAGCAATTCTTATTAACACGCGGTAGTCAGGTTCTGTCTGTTTGAATTTATCGATAAAGAACAATTATTTAAAATTTACGCCAACTCTTAAATGAAATGGGGATGCCTTCGTCTTCCCATTCAATGATAAATGCTGCTCCTTTTAAAAGGAAACGGTGAACTTCCCGCGTGTATTCTCCGTGGTTTGCACTCAACTCAAACTTGTTTTTAACTATATTTTTAATAAATTTGTACATTTGGAAGTTTATTTGTTGTTTCAGAATTTTGGTCATTATAGCACTGCTCTTAGTTTGCCTGCATATTTGCTGTATGTTTTGTTGTTTTGATTAATGTGCCCAAAGGGAATTGCTTTCTTGACAAAGTCTATAAAAGCCACACCCAGGGTTCTAGAAGATGCTTAGTCTTCAGAGCATCTCGGGGACATCACAAGCATCGGAGCTCTTCCGGATTTACGCTGAAGGTGCCGATCATTTCAAGCCATCCACAGGAACTCTTCTGACGAACAAGAAAAGAAGAGCTAAGTACTTCCTTTGGCAAGGCGCCCAACGCTAGCATTTATTGGACAATTTTTGGACATTTTGGGTTAATAGAACTCTCGGAAAAATCTTAGATTGTTTTCAGATTTAAAGCCTAGCATGTGCATGAATTAATGTAATGTTTTAATGCGGGTTGTATATGATGAAGGTGATGTTTTAGTGTATGATCTGTAAACTTAAGAAGTTTTAGCAACAAGAGCAAAAAAAGGTTTTTGAAGTGATTTAAACTCTAGAATCTTCACGGAGAAGTCGTCTAGATCTACGAGAGAGGGAAAAGAAGTGAGTAAGTTAACTCTTAGATTATTTGCAGGGAAAAAGAAAGGTCTAAGGAAAGTGCAAATAAAGTGTTGTTTAATTTTTTAGAATTCAGTAACAAAGTCTGGGGTGGACAAACCAACCACCTTCGACAGAAAAGCAACAATCCTTCATTTGACACATCTAGACGACGACATCCAGGACGCGAAGCCCAGACAGGTAGATCGCAGGTAGGAGATTGCTTCTGAGATCAAAGAAATTGTGAGAGGAGTTAGAAGTGGAAGTAAGGGACAAGGATAGGAACACTGCTTAAGGAACTTCTTGTATTTTCGCAGGTCGACTACAAGAACACAAGTAGCGTCAGATCCGGCCTCTCTTCCTGACTGCTACCCATCACCCTAGTGTATGTACAAGGATCACAGACTGTAAGGTAGGGTTCTGGGAGATTGGTCCATAGCGTCTCTGCAAAACCGATCAAGCACCTTACAGGTAAGGTTGGTGTTCAACTCAGGTAAGAGTGCTTGATCATATCTGACAGAGAGTCCCTCATGGGTGGCATAACACATGTTGATGCCCAGAGGGGATCCCTGGGATACCCATTCCCTAGTTACCTTAGTACCATATACTAGGGACTTACCCGGGTACCCAAATAGGAATAAACCATAAGCCGTTTAGGGAGGAAGCACAGTGACTGGGTTCCTGGTTGGCAGGATCCCAATCAGACAAGTCAGAAAACAGTTGAACACCAGCAAAAAAGTGGGGGTAGCCATGAAAGCAGATCCTACTTTCCTACAAATGGGCATTAGCTATACTCCCTTTTCACTTTTCACATATAGTATTTGAATCAAGAATTGTCTGTGCGAAGGATTGCACAACTATACAGGACATTGAGTGATGTCGTTCTTAAGCCAGCAACTTTCATGACATTTCCTATTCCTGATACATGAGTCGTCACTACTACCCAGGCCTACCAGACATTCAGATGCAATGTTCAGTCAGGAAACTCCATATTCCAATATGGTATGGTGCTTTGATTTGCCTCTTGTGCTGGGTCAGAGTTATCACAAACCAGGTACGATTTATATTTGACTGACATTGCTCCAACCTACACTGGCCTATTGCGAAATATAGCCTGGTGAGTTTATGTATCTGCTCTACAGATTGTGATTTTGTTTGCAGGAGTCAGACAGTTTTTTAGGTTATTGTGCCTGCTGCAGAGGGGTGCAAATACCCTAACTTGCATTACTGTTAAACTGAAATGACCCAATATAGCCTACCATGTCACAAAGACTATCTTCCAAAATGGATTAATAGCTATCTAATTCTGCCAGGTTAAACACACTGAGAATACATCTCTTACCATATTCAGGGCATTTGAGATTGAAAGAATTTGTATTATAGTTGACTTCACTAGACATCTCCGCAGAACATCAAATAACATTTTCACATTTTTCTATATTGTAATTTAAGATGTGTAGCTTGAATCTACTTTTTGAAATGTATTGACTCCTTTCAAATTCTACTTTTATCTTTAACTAATTCATTTCTATAGCAAATAAATTGCTGTTATGAGATCCTAGGTAATTAGTATACTAAATACATGTTACTTGGTGAACCTTTGGGTGTGGGAATTCTGGATGGTAGGAATTTTATGGATCCTCACAGATTCCAGAACTTCCTTTCACAGAAATATGAGGATAATCTGTGATTTAGTTAAAGTTTGGTGTGTGCAGGGCATTTTGGTTAAGAAAAAGTATTGGGATCCACACAAACTACACCACCCTAGACTTCACTAAGAACCTTGTTTTTAGAAAGGTCTAGGCCTGGAAGGTTTCCCTCACTGCCGACTGAGCTCTGGCCTAAATACTACAGCTACCCACATCGCCAGAATTGGCTCAATATGCAAGGCAGCCTTTATCTTTGCTTGTGTCTTAGGGAACCTGTCCCTTCGTTGACGATAGGTCAGTCACCAGTGGCGGGTGGCATCTACCGATAGTGGTGAGGCACACAATTGGGTGGTGGGTGGGTGCATGCAAGCGGGGAGACAGCGTAATTACTGTGTTCACGAAGGGCAGCAGTGTGTGGCTGCCACTTTTTCCCTCATACAAAAAACCTACTGAGGGCCTACACTGAGGCGTTTTCTTGTGCGTAATACGTTGTTTTCTATCCCAAAAGTGTGTTTTATTCACTAAATTAACACACACATCTGTGAGAGAAGTAAAACTCAGACGACAGTAGTGTGGTTGTTGGGCTTCTCTGAAATTCACAGACGAGGAGCTGGAGCGAGATTATGACAGGCATGTAGGTCTTGTGGCAATCATTACCAAGTCAGGGGTCACTGAGCTATGGATTGCAATATGCAACTCACAAATAGACATATGAACTAGATATAAGGCTATACCTTACTCCACACATATGTACCTACCGTAATATATACCTTCAAGGTATGTAGATGTGGGCTTAAGAGTAGTAAATCTATACTTTCCTATAGGCATTTACCTTTAAATATTCTGTCCCTGATATTCTTGTATGCTGATATTCCAGGGGTCGGTATTTAGTAGTGCAACCAGTATTTGGGATAGAATGCACCTATAGAGCAGAGCTTTAATGTTTGGTCATAGCTGGTGCCAGGGCCCCTAAAAATATACTTCTGGCTAGGGGCCTTTTTACCTGTCATTTTTCTCTGTTGAAATTTACCTGGGTAAAATTGTGGCTGTGCGCTGTTTGCTGCCCAAACACGTAACTCCAATATGTACGGTAACAGCAGAATTCCGGGAGGGAAACAGATTTCTCATAGGTACATACATGATTTGCTGCTGTGGAGAGAAAAAGTTCTTGGGTTCGCTGCTAGATCCTCAAGTATTTGAATATTTCATTAATGTCCCTTCAGAGCTACCTCTAAAACCTGTGAATGTTTATCTAATACATATGTAAGATTGGGCCAAGAAATACATGGTTTGACCTCAAATTGTCAAAATGTTCCTAGGGGAGACCCAACTTTCCGGCCCGGGAATCCGTCCTTAGCAGTCGGAAGTGCTTGCTATGCTCTCTCGCTCACTGCACTTTTGGGCCGATTTTATGGCATTCCCCAGAGCTGCTTTCACTGATGGTAGACAAAACCTCGACCAAGAACATCAACCATTATTATCAGTGGCCTCAGAGATCCAGTATCCATTGACCTGTGGCTTAGATGGGCTTCTTAACACCCACCGAACCAGCATTCGGAGAACCCTTTCAGCAGGGCAGAAACACACCTGAGATCCCACGAGGCATTACTAATTAGCCTGTTCACAAATAGCCCTCAGACAACACTCTGCTCTAAAAAGCCCCACCAAATAGAAGTTCAAGATATCTGCTCTCCGGCAAATCTCATTTTTTCACGTTGAAACGTTACCTATCCCAGTTGTATCACTAACCTGCCATCAGGTTTTGGTTGATCTGCCTTTCATTGAGTGTCTGTGCTTTCATTTTTGACTCATGCGTTTTAATCTGAGCACAGCTTGTTTGTTCAGCTGCATTGAGATAGGGAAAACCAATCACCTCCACAAGGCACTGCCTCCACAAACATATTTTTTTTTATTTATCTATTCACCTCATTTGCTGTGCAACCATATCTGGAAAGGTGCACCTGCAAACGCTAGTCCAGGGATACCGCCTTATTCAAGGTGTTCTGCTAAAGGGAGCGAATTGTATCACCCGTTCCTATTAATTCGAAGACAGAACAGAGAAAAGTTTAAATCAAAAAAGGAAAACCTGGTCCCAAAAGTAATTATACTTGCTAGAGATTAGTAATCGTTGTATGGGAGAAAAGGGACTGAATCACAAAAGAAAACAGAAGTGTAAATGTAAACTACGTTTGCATGTGTACAATAAATGCATATTTGAAGGGGACATCCAGGGCAGAGAAAAAAACTGTTCTCTTTATCGAGTCCTGCATCGGTAACAATAAACTACAATGAACATTCCAGAATGTTCCTTTGTTTGAAATGGTCTGCTTGGATTTTAAGAAATAGTGTGGCATCCTTCACTGGGTGGCGCCTTTAATTTCTGAAAGGACAAGATGAGATTTTTCCAATATCACTAAACAGATTTGCTCCTAGGTGTTCCTGCTAGTCATGTACTGCTAGTTCAACCCGGAGTATTCTTTTAATTTATTAATTTTACCTGGGCAAATGTAAGGATACAAACATGGATTTTTTTTAATTGGTGTTTCCGATAAAAGGAATGCTTCTTCCAGTTAAAAAGTGCTGTTCTGTAAAGGTAGGATAACATACATCCGTTTTCGCTGAACACTTCCGCATATGCGAGATGCACGCTAAAGAGTGGTGGATGTGGGCATTGACGTTATTTCACCAAAATGCCAGGGATTGTGAAAGTGACCTCACACTCCTTGTTTGACTTGAACTCCTGATGAAACCAGAGGTTTGACTCCTTTCCCAAAACGCAGCTACTGAGAGGCAAGAGAAAGCGAGAGGAAGAGTGGAAATTACAGAAAGTCAACAGTGCTCCCAGAGCCCATTTACTTGTTCTTTCTGCAGCTGCCTGATCCCCAGGGATGAGGTGGAAAAAAGGACAGGGCCAAGGGCGCCAAAGAGCAAGCCAAGTGTATCAACTTCCAATGCCTAATTCACGGTCATAAATGTGGACAAAATATTCTTTACTTTTGTAGATCAGATACATTTACATGAACATTTCATACCATGCATATTTTACACATGACGCAACAAAATATTTGCAAATTAATGGAAATAATTACATTACATTAGATTAGTCAATGAATAAACTAACCACATTTACTTGAATCTTTGTGTATTAGAGGTAAATTATTCAATGCTTGAAATTGTTTTATCCTAACAAATAATTTTTTAATTGATGATTTTTAACTGTCTTGTATAATCAGCCACTGCAAGTTGATCCTGTCCAGATCTGAACAGCCTTCATCACTTCGTCATAGGTAGTTAGAGCTATATAAATGCAATTTCAGATTCACTGGGATGTACAGTTGTATATGTTATTACTAGGACAATTCACAACAAAAACATGTACTGATACCCTTTGTTTTTTCATCTTGCTGCGATTTAACACTGTTAAAATATTTGAAATGTAGTAAGGCCAGTAAAAACCAAACAATACAAATACTTAAATGATGGCATCATATGTCTCAGCATGATTTCACGCGTCACTCGATTAAGGCGGGAAACAACATTTACAACGAGGTTTTGACCTCGTTGTGCCTTTACCACACATTTTTTTAGCACACATATTCTTACAGCGAATGTGCATTTACAACGCATGCCAATACAACGCATGTAAGCTACGTTGAGGGGGGGTCTCCCTCCACAAATACATTGTTTTTCAATCTAAAAATGAGTGGTATTGGCATGCGTTGTGAATACATATTCACAGTAGAAACATTTGTGCTAAAAATGCGTGGCAAAGGCATGTGATGTATTTACATGCGTTGTACCGTCGTACAACCGGTTAACGCAATTCAGTTTTGCCAAAATATATTGAAAACGCTTTTTTCAAAAAGTTGGGAGCAACTATAAACCCTTGAAAG
This sequence comes from Lissotriton vulgaris, assembly GCF_964263255.1. Lineage (NCBI taxonomy): Eukaryota > Metazoa > Chordata > Amphibia > Caudata > Salamandridae > Lissotriton > Lissotriton vulgaris. The sequence goes on along the minus strand of NW_028252050.1, from coordinate 58,563 downwards.
TAAATTTCCAGATTCTAATTTGAGGTCAATATCAATAATTGCCCCAGCTCATCTTTTATGCTGGAAAAACAAGTTATCTTTGATGGGCCTTCATTGTTAAAAAAAAATCAACAATTTGCAGTCAATAACTGCTTCTTAATAATGTCAGCTGTGAGTTTCAAGATCTGTTACGCGGAACCACGGCATGATAATGTTGTGTCAGAAGCTATGCGCTTTGTCAATATTTCAGAAAATTATGAAACTTGAAACTAGTCTAGAAAGTGCAACTAAAAATTATCTCCTAGGACAGCATACTACCTAAATATTGAATTATACATATCCTGATTTAAAAAAATCGGATTTAGGAGAACAAAAGGAATGATGGGTAGAATGCTTGAATTAAAATCAAATTAAATTAGCCGTAGTCTTGCTGCAGTGGGCACAGTCGAGCGCAAACTGTCAGGGCAGCTCCATTGCCATCCTCTTGCCTAGGGGGAAAAAAAGACCTAGACTGGTTATGGTGGGGTTGGACCAAGGCTAGAAATAGGCTTGAGCAGAAAAATAAAAGCAGTTCCTATTAGTGAATTAGGTAGCTAAAAAGTGGGCCATTTTTGCAAATTGGGGCAGTTTGGAATTGTACAGACACGTTGCAACAGTGTTTTTCATGGTATTAATCACTGCATGGATTTGGGCTTGTTGCTGGCAATGTTTGCTTTATTATCAGGGAAATCAACAGTAAAAACTGGCCCAGCAGATCATGGAACAGGCCTGTAAACAACCAAAAAACTGACTGTTGGGACAGAGATGTACTATAAGAAGGGGAAGATGAGACCCCACAAAATCAGTAATCTGCCAAGCAGTCAGATGGGTTGTTTGATTAGGGGAAGCTCTGCAAGACGTCTGCCTGTGACTAGAACTAGGGCTCAAGGCCTACTAGTCTCCCAGCTGCGTGAGGGTACATCACCCACCGACTCCAAGACCACCTGCAGGAGCCCCAGTGCCTATCTGCTTGGCAAGAGCAGTGTGTTCTATGAGGAAGCGGAGAGTGTTGGAGGGAACAATGTGCAGTGGGGAGCCCTGTTGAGTGGACTCCCTGTGCGAGGTGTGAGGAAATGGCTGCTGCACCGATTGGGTCATTGCCCTTGTGCAGGGCCAAGTCGCAAAGCCCGTATACCAGGAGAGGACCGCCTTGAATTCAGCCATGAGTCATGCTGAGTAGATCGGGCCTGAGCCCGTGCGTGGTAGAGAAACAGCAACCCCATATGCCAGGAAGGCTCACCGAAGGGAGACGGCTGTGTGGAAAGGTGCTGTAGCCCTCTGCAGTAGTAAAGCAGCTACCTTGTAGGCCAGGAGGGGAGCTGGGGAGAGTATTACCATACAGATCTGGCAGAAGAATGTGGGCTGTGAGTTGCAGTGACCCCGTATGCCTGAGGGGGTCTCTGGGAGCACCAAGGATTGCAATCTGTTCTGCCCCTCTAAAGAAGTTGGGAGCACCGTCACCCAGGCGATGGACCCAGGACAGATTTATTGTAGCCATACCCCATCATGAGCCATATGAACATTTACTCCGCAGGACGTGCCACAGAGAGCCTCCGGTTATCTTTAGAGCCCAACCACGAATGAGAGACTCAGCGCCAGCTGAGTGCAGCTGCCTGGGCTGCAAGTGGCCACATTACCTTAACTTGTCTGCAGCCGCTGTTAGAGCCTGCAGATGGGACGCACTCAGAAACTCCAGAAGCTTCACACCTGCCAATGCAGGTAAGAGTGGATTCAGGCCTGTCAGCCCCGGGGAAACTTGCTGCTAGTAGCACTGCAGCGCTAGAACACCATTTACTTTAACTGAGAGTCAAAGTGGAGTCTTGAGATTCAGACTGCTGGTAGGTAATATTTTGGATGTTCCCAACAGTGAATGAGGAATGGCCACTATAACTAACGCAAGGAGTGAGTGGTACAGGGACTAGCCAAAGAAACACTAGAACTTTGACCTCAAGGGGACTTGGCTGATTATTTGTGAATTATTTTTCCCTTGTGTTGGTTGCAGTAGAATATAAACTGCTTCTTCTTTTTTCATAAAAGTGAGTATTTAACTAGAAAATGATTTATTGCTGCTGCTGCTCAGATTTTGAGATGAGTCTATGTTCATTATCCGTATTCACACCTCCCCATGGGGGAGTCTTGGACTGCTCGGATCACCTATACCATGAGAGTCAAGTGCAAAAGGGGTACTTGGCCCAGTTACTCAGGATGCATAGTAATTCAGGCCCAAGATGTCTGGAGTAAAAGTTTCAACCCCCATGCTTGAGCCCAGTATCCCCTCCGTGCCACGTGGTCCTCTGAAAGGGCTTCTGACTCCGGCCCACATATTGACCATACACATCTGCCTCTTAGACCTACCGGACCCTACAGGTCAGCCCAACACTGAGTTATAGCCAACTTGGACCTTGTCAGTAGGAGACAGATGGAGACCTTTGGCACTGTAAGCATTGGACCCAGCGCTTGGTATACCCATCACACTTATTACATCACACTGAGAAAAACAACAAAAAGTGATTGGTGGAATGCTTGAACTCCACCATGCCTCCTCAGACAGGAACCAGCCATGTGCAAATCACCCTTTGTTCTGTCCAATGCAAACAGTCTGCCCGAACTGCATTGTCAGGTTCCCTCGGAATAGGAACACAACACCCCAGACCGGCTTCTGCCTAAATAGGCTTGTCAGTGAGGTATAGCTATGTTCCTGTGGTACAGTGAACACAGGGCACTCAGGCGGGCATACCAATTATACTCAGGGCATTGCACTGAGGAAAACGACATTAATTTCGGTCATTGGTAATTACCTGAGGCCTCTTTTCAGTCCATCAATTGTTATTTTCATACCATGCCACCCCTAGCAGGAATCATCCATGTGTAAATCAGTATTGGCCCTTCTCTCATGAGAACAGTCCAACTCATACAGCCACCCCAGGATCCCTCTGAGCAGGAACAGAAGCAGCAATCGACTGCCCATTTATTCCACTCAGCACTTTCCTGATTTTAGGAAGCCACTGAACGCTGGTTTTTGAAGGTTGAGGCCCACTGTATGTGTCTCTTCAACTTTTTCCAGATTCCCCAGGTAATTACAGCAGGCACATATGGTGTTTCAGATAAGAAAGAGGAAAGAGAAAAGAAGAACGAGAAATGTGAGAGGAGAAAGGTAGCGGGACTGTTTTGAACATTTTTTCTAAGCATGCTCTTGTTTTCCAGTCTGACCCTAAACACAGGCAGCCCCAGACCGTTTTGGCCTAGTCAGGCCATGTCAGTGAGCAATAGCTTTGTTTCTGGGGCACAGCAAGGGCAGAAACCAAGTCTGGACATACCCATCATGCTTAGGATGTCGTACTGAGGAAAACAAAAAAATGTGGGTGGAATGTTTAAATTAATCTTAGCCACTGGTAATTACTCAGGCTGCATTCCAGTCAATACTTTTTTGCCCACCATGCCACCTCAGACAGGAACAAGGCATATGCAAATCAACCTAGATCTTGTGCAGATGGGAACAGTCTAGCCCAGTCATAGCGGTTCACCTCTCAATGGGAACACAAGCAGCACCAGACTGCTTTTGGCCCAGTGAAGTATAGCTTGATTCCTGTTGCATAATGATCACATGACCTACGTCTGGGGACACCCATTCCCTTTTGGGTGTCACAGTGAGGAAACCAAAAACAGGACAGACAGAAAACTGTTATATGGATTGCTTTATTTAATCTTAGCCACTGGCATTTATTATGGTCTCATTCCACACTGTTGTTTTTGTGCCCTCCATGCCACCTGAGAAAGGAACCAGACATACGAATCAGCTTTGGTCCTGTTCCAGTGTCCCTATGACCAAGAAGCAAGCAACGATGACTAGCTTTGGCCTAGTTAGGCTTTGGTAGTGAGCTTTATCCTATGGCATAGTGACCCTCGCCTGCTTATACCCGTCACATTTAGGGAAATCAAAGAGTACTGGGTGGAATGTTTGAATTCATCACAGTCACACTGGTAAATACTTGGACCACACCTCAGGTCACAATTTTTTTCCTGCATGCCACCTGAGCCAGGAACAAGCCAAATGCAAATCAGCCTTGGTCCTGCCTGTGTAGGAACAATCTAGCCCAAACTTTCAGAATAATGACTACCAAAACATTGTGAAGGTAAGTATATATAGGCAAACCTTGATTTACCTTACTTAACTGCAATATGTATATAGTTTGATGCAGCCCCCTCCTAATTTGAACATTTTCAGTCCTGGGTGGGTTCCCCCGGCCCAAAAGAGGCTAAGGAGGTGGGGGCCCAAGCCCCCCTACCCATTTTAAAAAATGTGTGCCCCGGAGATGGGCACCCTGGGGCCTCACGAGGCTCGGGGAGGGGGGCTGTGCAACCCCCTCTCCCCTTCCAAATGTTTGACACCATCAAGGGCCTCTAATGGCTCAGGTAGGGGGCCGCGCACCCCTTGGGCTTATAATGAATAAATGAGGCTCACCCGTCATTTTGTTTTGTTTTGTTATTTTCAATCCTGCAAGAGTCTAGCAGAATCTCAGATTTGTTTGAAATTTGTTTTCTTTTTTGGCAGAGAGAGGTGGACCCTCTGAGTCTGCGCATGGGGCTCATGGGGTCAGGTTATCTATACACTGCCCCTATAAATCTTAATTTGTTTATAACTACATGACAGGAGACTAAGCCCCTGAGTCCTTTAATGGATGCAAGCAACATTTTTCTTGTGTTGCTGGCTGCCAATCAGGGTGCTCGTTCTTTTCTTACAGGAGTCTGACTTGCGTGGGAGCGAGATGGCCCAAGGCATATAAAACTTCCTGGGCCAACCAGAAATCTCTATTTTTTTAATTGGAGCTCCTGCAAGAGTCTCTTGAGACTGTTGTGCCCAAAGTGCCAAATTATACAATAATTCTTTACCCTAAATTTCTCAAAAACAACGGATTCACATTAACTCCAAAAAAACACAATCTAAGGACCAAAATATAGCTTCCTGACGAATTTGGTGCAATGCCAGCAGTTTTTGCTGTAGCCTTGTTTAAACATGTCTATGAAAAATGCATGGGGATTTATTGTTTTGAGGCCCCTCTTTTTTCTCAGCCGTGCTTATTGATCAACCCAAAACTTTCCAGGAATAAGCTGAGGTGGAAGAACGTTTTATGGGAAGTTACGTGAAGATTTGTTAAACGGGGCAAAGGTTATCAGCAAACCAAAAAATGCTCATTCTATGGAAAACCAGACCTAACTTTATAACTATGTATATTTGCTCCCAAAACACTCCTCAATCCCATTTCGGGAAAACAAACCCCACCAACAGAGTCACTTGTGGTAGTTTTTACTCGGCCCAGACAGGAAAAAACTCAATGCGTTTCAGCCAGTAACAGTCTTGACCTTGTGACATATCATGGTCGAAGCCGAGTATTGAAAAGGCACACCACCAATGTCAGTATGAGAAACAGACTTTGTTTGGTAAAAAGGCAGTATGTACATTTTTGATCAAAAACAAATATTTAATATGTGTGTATATTTGGGGGGGAGGGTTGTATAGTTCAAACTCAACTCAAAGGTATCAGAGCCCTTTACATGAGCACCAGTTGCATTACAGATGAACACATTCATTTTTGTTAGACCCTGCGAGATTAAGTGCTTTGCCCAGACTCACAGGATGTTGAGCGTCGCTGCTGAGACTCAAACCTGGTTCAGCAGCGTTGAGGTTGACAGCTCTAGCTGTTAAGCCATACCCTCCCTCCAGTCAAAGAACAATTAATAAATGTAATGGTGTTACTCTCCGATGAGGAAAACATATATACTCCACAACCCCGAGCCACAGTATGATTCGGTATCTAGGGAATGGGAGAGCAATACTTGATACATATTACATATTACAATATCGTATTGAAGATGCACAGCTAAACTGTTAATAATGGCTGTAGTAGCCAAGCCTCTTGATACAACACTTTCCTTTCAACACCATTAGTGATCAGCTATAGTAGCCAACAATCTGTGTTTTGCATGGAATTTATAGAAATGATGCAGTGCACTTAACAGACAAAGGCAACCAGGTGTTTCTAAGTATCCTGAAACTGTGCATCCAGTCCTATTTGTCGCTCTGTCATATGCACACAATCAACACAAAGGCTCTTGTCTGAGCCACCCTAGTACCCGAAACTTTGTTATTTTTTTATAGAGATCATTTTTTTCAGTTTTTGGGAGTCTTCATGACGACGTCGCAATCGCCGCTAATACGTCGCAAAATCACAAAACTAAAGGAGACCTTCAACAGCCACCAGCACATCCAAAAATCTTAACTAAAAAAATCGATTCTAAACATCGCACTACATATATTAATATATAAATGCTTCGTTAAAAACATGTTTAAACTTATGTTTTGTACTAAGTTTCGTTAAAATCCATCTTTAAGACCTATTTTCAGTTTTTGCACTTATGTGAAGAGTTGCGACGACACCGTTAACCCCGAAGATCGCGCCTTTTCCATGAAGTGTAAAACACATATATGCACACATAATACATTGTTTTACACAAGGGGTATATTACTGTGCACTTCAAACTCATGTTTTTCTAGTGTATTTCTAGAATAACCATTCTAAAACCTATTTTCCTTTTTCGCGGTGGACCATAGATCGCAACAACGTCAGTAACCCTGGGCGTTTTGGGAGTAGTGGGTCTACGGGAAGCACCACGGAGTGGGGGGGAAATCTACACCCACCCACACACTTTGCGTAGCCCCAATACGCGCTGCCCGCCTCCCTCCCGCCCTCTTCTAAAATGCCCTTCAAATCATTTAAAACAATGTAAAACTAATTGAAAAGGCTTACCTGAGATGCGGCGTCCCGGGGCTCCCTCGTCCTAGTTTCTTGCCGACTTCTTCCTGACAAATGCGCATGGGAGAGTGCCCGCGCATGCGCATTCCTCGCAAGAAATGCAAATTTCTCTGTTATAGCTGAACTAACTATAACGGAGGAATTTCAATGGTTTTGTATGAGAGAAATGTCCAGCTAACTATAACATGGGTGAAACCTATGTTTTTTCAGTGAATTTCTAAGGTTTTTTAAATGCTAATTCCTAACTATAACGTGGCTGAAACCTATGGGTTTTTCAGTGAATTTCTAAGGTTTTTTAAATGCTAATTCCTAACTATAACGTGCCTGAAACCTATTTTTTTTTCAGTGAATTTCAATGGTTTTTTAAATGCTTATTCCTAACTATAACATGGCTGAAACCTATGGGTTTTTCAGTGAATTTCTAAGGTTTTTTAAATGCGAATTCCTAACTATAACGTGCCTGAAACCTATGTTTTTTTCAGTGAATTTCAATGGTTTTTTAAATGCTTATTCCTAACTATAACGTGCTTGAAACCTATGTTTTTTTCAGTGAATATATATATATATATATATATATTCACTGAAAAAAACATAGGTTATAGACCATATATAGTTAGGGATTTGCATTTACAAAACCTTATTTTACTCGCATAAAACCATTGATATTCGCATATATAGTTAGTTGCGCTAACTATATATCGCGCACCCGCAATCCACTGCTGATGATGTCACATATTAGATCATTCATGACATGGTCAGTGACATCACTGATGACATCACTGATGACATCGCAAATGACATCACTGATGACATCACTGATGACAACATCCAGTGACAGTATGTTTCTGTAAAGTTAAAATATGTCTTACATATTGAAGAATGAGTGGATGTATAAGTGTCTGGATGAAGGATTTAGTAGGTGCATGACTGACTGTATGAGTGAGTGATTTAATGTGTCTCACTGAGTGCATGGGTTAGTGACTAAACTGTCTTAATTTGTGCATCATTATGTCTGTTGTTCTGTAAACTGCTGCATGTGTTGATCAGTAGCTAAATGAGTAACTATATGGGTTATTGATTGGTTGCCCAAGTATTTGTATGGGAGACTGAGTGTGTGTGTGGGTGGCTGGGAGGTGTGTGACTCTGTGCATAGATGTGTGAGTAGTTGATTCACTATATGTATGGGTTCAAAAGTGCATGTGGAAACAGCTGTATGGGCGGTTGACTGTCTGCATGAGTGTATTGGTGAGTGAATGGATTTGTAAAACACAGTACATGTGGGAGGTGACATATATAAATAACTGTGCATAAGAGCCAGTGAATGTGTGAGTGGCTGTATGGATCATTGTGAACATGTATCAGGGATTGTATAAGAGAGTAAATATGTGTTAGTATATGTTTGAATAAGTAAGGTGTGTATAACTGTATAGTTGAGAAAATGGAGGTGTGATTGATTCTTTGCATGACTGACTAGGTGTGTGAGTAACTCCATGGATAAGTGACAGTCTGTGAGTGTCTGTTTATACTGAATGTATCTAAGGTTATATTAGAGTCTGAAGATGTTCATTGTATTATCACATAAATGATATCATCAGTGATGTGATCAGTGATGTCAAATGAGATGTCATCAGTGATGTCATCAGTGATATCATTTGAGATGTCATCAGTGATGTCGTCAGTGATGTCATTTGAGATGTCATCAGTGATGTCATCAGTGATGTCACTGACCATGTCATGAATGATGTAATATGTGAGATCATCAGCAGTGGATTGCGGGTGCGCGATATATAGTTAGCGCAACTAACTATATATGCGAATTTCAATGGTTTTATGCGAGTAAAATAAGGTTTTGTAAATGCAAATCCCTAACTATATATGGTCTATAACCTATGGTTTTTTCACTGAATTTCATTGGTTTTTTAAAAGCTAATATCTGTAGCTGTAACATATGTTCTTATTCTAATTCACAAATATATTTTATATATATTTGTATTATATTTTTTTAATTCAATTTATATTATAGTTTAAATTATTTTTTCTTGTTTCGCTGCCAATCCGCGAAACAGAAAATGTTCCGTTAGTGCAAATACCGCGTTAGAAAGGCACATCGTGACGCGTCCCGTAAACGCAACATATCGCGTTACTACGTAATGCCTCTTATGACGTGCTGCGTTAGCGCACCCGGAAGCGTTCTGGAACGCGAACAAAGGCGCGAAACGTAAAGCCCCGGAATCGATCCAAGGCGCGGTGCAGAACGCGGAACGTAAGCATAACAGGTCATGTGACTAGTTAATAAAACTTTTAATTGGTTGATTTTACTTTTAGTTTCCTAATGATGGAACGCTTGATCATATGACGTAAAACAAACACTTTTCATTGGTTTAGAACATTTTGTTTTCTCAAATGATAAAAGTCCCACCTTTTTTCCTCAGTCCGACTTTCATTTTTATGAGAGAAAGACCTGTTTTTGTTTGCTAAGACATGGCATTTGTATTAGCTGCAGCTGGTGGATCTCCACCACCTCCACCATCACCAAAGAAGAGAGGATCGACTAGCCAGGTCATCTTCGACCAGGAAGAAGAAGAAGAGGAAGACGAGAAACAGGAGCAAGGGACAAGTGGCTTTCTGAAAGAAATGCCAAGAACGTCCCATATCAAAGTGAATTTTATCTGGCAATTTTTTTCTCATCCTTCTCATGAAAAGAAAGTTAATGCCAAATACGTTACCTGCCTCATCTGCAAAAAAAAACTCTCGAGAGGGACCGAAAAAAAATATAGCTATGGTAATCATACCATGCATCGGCACATGGAGAGTTGGCACCCTCTTAATTATTCTAAAGCACAACTTCGAGATCTGATGGATAACCCCCGACCGGCTAAAATATCCACCAATGACTTAGCAATAAGTGAGTCAGAGGCAAGAGAAACGGTCCCAAATCTCCAAAAGAACTTTGGGAAGATGAAATTTACATGTCTAGCATGTGGAAAATTTATTTCATGCGGAGAGATGAGTATTACTTTAATAAATACATAATTTGAAAATCATCAATGTCCAAATCGTCCAAGAAAGTAATTTTTTTTTGTTGCTCCTGTTGAGCCCTTTGAAGTGAATCATTTTTGTTTCCCCTTCCTCAAAAAAAACACACAAAAAAATAAAACATCAAAAAGAATAAAAAAAAGTTCTTTTAGGAACTACCTTCCATTTTTAAAAAAATTGCTAGAATGTTTAGCACTCTAGCATCCTCTATTTCTTTTGATTCGCTTCCCGGTTAGCGTTCGAGTACGCGAACCGGGAGCGAACTAAAAAAAATATTTTTTTAAAAAAGACGAATAAATAAACAGAGAGTAATGTGAAAAGAAAGACAAATAGAGGGAGAAACACAGTTACTGTTGAAAGAGGGACTGATAGAAGAAGTGAAAAGAGTAGTATAAGTAAGTAAAAGAAAAAGAAATGAAGGAAGTAGCAAAGACAGGAAACTAAGGGTTAAAGAAAAGAAGCAGTGGAACTAATAAAAGTTAAATCTGATAGACATGTAACGTAAAGAGTACTAAACACTTACCTTTTAATTGTCATTACCGTACTAAATTATCTTTTTTATACTTTTAATCTGTGTAAGAAAGAACAAAAAAATTTAAATTAATAGAAGGTGGTAAAAAAAGTGTGAGCATGGGACAAAATGAATGTTAAATCTGGTATACTTGTAAAGCGCACAGCTGCCCCAGCAAAGAGGCGTCCCAGCGCTGTATACCGCTGGGGAACCCATCCTGGCTTTCCCTGAGAGATGATCCCTCCTGGTCATCCCCAAGATGAAGCCATGCATCCCCGGCGCTGATGGGGCCGTTAGTAGAGATTAAGCAAGCTATTGCCCAGAGTTGCTGAGTGGGACCCATGGTTGGAATAGGCACCGAGGCAAGAATTATCGAGACCGCTGACCATGGCCCAAGACCCTGCCACGTAAGGAATTGAACCCTGGTCCCGGGCTGACCTCTACTTCCGGGTCTACCACCTCTAATCAGTGAGCCACACCAATCCATATATATATTAGAAATCACAATTCAAAGTAGAAAATTAATTAAACATATTTAATGGTTTATTTTTGCTGTTATCAGAAAATATCAAATTTCACTGAAAACAGTGAGTTGAAGGTATTCATCATATAACAGCGGGGAAAAAAAAACCAATCAAAATGATTGTGTTTAAAAAGCCCAAATAATATAAATAAGCAGAAATAGGAACTTCTCCAAAGTAACTTACTTTCTATGACATCAAAGGATATCCTATGAACAGCTTATACTCTGTTGTGCTGTTACTATTTTCTGCCCGCCACTTTCTGAAAGATAAACTCAATTGTTTTAAGAAAACTGAGACATACAAAGCAATTTGAAACAGCACACTAAATTACAGCAACACCTAGAATCATTCTAGTCCAATTACCTACCCTAAATTCTGACTTCAAAAAACAAGTCAAAAGGCAACATTGCTTCATAGTCAATTAGTAATGTTTGCTGAAAGACTAGCTATTTTATAAATTTTAAATAAGCTGTGTAATATCCAGATGTTGTCAAAGGACCAGTATATTATATAATAGCTGCAGTTGCAAATGTTCTTCCTGAAATCGATGACTATGTAGCCAAAACATTTTTAATTAGACTGGACAACTTATTTTCTTCCAGTTTATGTTGTTGAAATTGTAAAATGACATTTCATCTATAAGTTTCCATAAATAATGTGGACAGCATTGCAGACTTACATTTCCTCTACTCCTTGTTTCCTGGGGTGAGTGTGTGACATTGATCCACATTCGGTCCATCACCTGTTGTGTTTACATTTCCTCTACTCCTTATTTTGATCTGCTACTTGACTTTGCTTATAAAAACAAACAGTTTTCGCTCTGTACTACAATTATCCACAAGGCCATATAGAGTAGGAGCCATTAGAACATCTTGAAATTCCTCTGAACAAATCCCAAGCTTTTTTTCCTAAAATTTTGGTTGTAAAAACACCAGGTAAGAATTTTGAAGGTGGAAAGGCAATCTTTTTTGGAAAGTTAAAACACAATCATTGCAGAATGACCAACCGTTTTCAGATTTCAAATAAGCTGTATAATGTCCTGAATTAGTTGAAGGACCATTATGAAATATAATTGCAGTAGTTTTAAAAGTCCTTCCTGATATTGACAACTGCGAAGCCACAAAATTATTAATTAAAGTTGTCAATTTAGTTCCATCAGGCCTACATCGTTGGAACATTAAAATGACATACTGGCCATAACTTCGTAAAATTAACGTGGACAGCATTCCAGACTTACATTGGCTGCACTCCATGTTTTGATCGGCTGCCTTTACTAGCTTATTGGAGGATACTGATTTACTGTCAGGCAAAGTTAAATATATAAATCTTTCTGAGTCTACAGTATTAGTACTTGATAGCCTACAGTTCTCGCAGTCATGTTGCCATTGATAAGAAAGGCCAAATAGATAATCTACATCTACACCTTCATCTTGCAATACATCAAGCATATACATTAAAAACTCCTGACAATCCTGCTGAATATTTTCAGATAATTCTGTTTGACCTGAACATTCGTCTAACAGAAAACGAATTTCAGACACACTTTCTACTCTCATTTTATCAACACTACATTTCTCTAACACAGAATTCAACAAACAGCATAAACTTTGTTCCGAATTGATCACAATCTGTTCTTTGAAAGTCTCTAGTGAAAAGAGAACATTAACAACTACATTAGCATAGCAGTTGACACCAGAACTATTTTCAAATTTAAAACCAACAACATTTTCAACAGAATTCATTTTATTCCTGCTTCCACTTTTGGGTTCATCGACCTTTGGTCTTTTTGCATCAACCTCCCTACTATTACTGATATTTCTTCATTTCCGGCCTACCACACGTTTCTCAAACAAAGGATATTGAGGCAAATGTGGCGCATGCTCTCTTCTTAACCTATTGTATTCCTTAACACAATCTAGATCCGCACAAATGTTTGTGACATCACAGTCAATCAAGTACAATCCCGATAAAGTTCTGACTCGTGACAGTGCTACATAAGCCATACCCTCCTTGAACACAGAACTGCCAATATTCACCAAAGCAGTGTCTACACTTAAACCTTGCGATTTATGGATTGTCACCGCATATGCCAAGCAAACAGGAAACTGCTTACGGCGAACATATAAGTCTTTAACAAGCAAAAACCTAGCAGAGCAACGACCAATTAGCTGTACTTCCTCAATGCCATCAAATTTAATTTTTAAAAATTCAATTCCATCTCTACTTCTGTATCTCTCAAAATCAACAACATTACCCATTGATCCATTTACCAGACCTCTTTCAGCATGTAAATTCCTTCTCAAAATGATTCGGCAATTTAAGCATACATTCAAAGTCTTTTCAAAACCCGCAGTTTTAGATATAGTCTTCTCTAATGAATCCAATTTAGATTTCAAATTCTCTGACAAAATAATTGTTGCTCCCATATGCTCTATTTTGTCAATAGCTTCAAGTTTTACAATGTCTTGTTTTTCTAAATTCAACATTTTGTTGTTGAAGATGGAACATTCTGCAAGAGTTGGCATCAAACATATTCCAGATTTCTTCTCTTTAATTTTCTGAAAAATATCCTCTGGCAAAACGTCTTTTTCTGGATATAATTTTGACAGTAAGCGTGCATGTAAAGCTTCTTTACCACGCTCAGTCACTTTCCCGATTCTAACATCTTGCAGAATATTCTTGTAATCTTCGTCCTTCGCCTGACGCATATTTTCACGCAGCTCAGCATAACTGAAGTTTAACCATATGTTAACGTTGCCAATGCTCCCTAGGCACTTCTTGGTATCTTCATGTGTATGTTAGGGGGATATTTCTAGAGCGCACTGACACCGTGAGTTTCCTGGCGCTGATTGGGAGATCAGTGAGATAGCAGATAGAAATTAACCGGATTGGGGGAAAAGCCAAGTTTTAAGAGATTTACGAAAGAGAATAAGAGAGTTAGCAGATTTGAGAGACAGGGGAAAGGAATTCCAGAGTGTGGGGGCAAGATGTGAAAAACTCCGACCTCCCATCCTCGCAAGTTTGAAAGAAGGAGTGGCAAGAAGTTGAAGATGGGAAGATCTGAGATTGCGAATGGGGCAGTATGGGGTGATGAGGGATTTCAGGAACCCAGGAGAGGGGCCGGTCAGAGATTTAAATACTATGCAGCCGATCTTGAAGGCTGCCCTAAGATTGACCGGGAGCCAGTGCAGTTTGGCAAGAAGAGGCTTGGCCGACTGCCATTTGGGGATCCTGAAGACCAGCCGTGCCGCTTGGTTCTGAGTGATCTGCAGCCTGTAAAGCAGAGTTTTTGGCAGACCATGATATAAAGAGTTGGAAAAGTCCAAGCGGGAAAGGACCAGGGCCATGGTGACTTGAAGCAGAACTTCGGGGGACAGGAGATAAGCAACCTTCCTAATCCTGCAAAGCTGATACATACAGGAGGAGACCACCGCCCCCACCTGGGCTTTGAGTGAGAGTTCGGAGTCAATAATAACTCCCAAACTCTTTACGGACGCCACAGGGGCGGGAGGGGGGCCAAGCTCTGAGGGCCAAAAGTGGGGACCCCAATGGATGGAGCTCTTGCCAGGAAGAAGGAGCTCCGTCTTCCCAGGATTTAGTTTGAGCTGATTTTGACTCATCCAGAGGAGGATGTGGGACATGACAGCATGAAAGTTAGAGACAGCAGAGGGGGTAGAAAGAGGAAAGATGAGTTGTAGGTCGTCAGCGTAGTTGAAGACGGTGACGTCCCACTGCCTCAGAGAGAGAAGAAGAGGACGAAGATAGAGATTGAAAAGAAGGGGGGACAGAGAAGAGCCTTGAGGGACACCGCAGGTGGAAAGTACTTTGGGTCCACGAAAGGGGCCCAAACTGACCGACTGAGCCCTACCGGACAGGAAAGAGTGGACCCAGGCCAGCGCCGGGCCCTGGAGGCCGGCTTGCTCGACACGGCGAAGGAGGATGTTATGGTCCACCGTGTCGAACGCGGCGGACAGATCTAGTAATACCAGGGCCTGGGGGGTGCCCCTGTCCGCGTTGCCTCTCAGAGTGTCGAGCACGGCCAAGATGACTGCCTCCGTGGTGTGGCCGGGCCTGAAGCCGGCCTGATTGCCCTCCAGGAAGTTCGAGCTTTCGACAAACTGTGAGAGGCAGGCAGTGACATGGGCTTCTAGAATTTTGGAAAAGTAAGGGAGGAGAGAGATGGGTCGGTAATTAGCTGGTACCGAAGGATCAGCCCCAGGCTTCTTCAAAAGGGGCACGAGAACGGCCTCCTTGAAAGAGTCAGGTACCGTACCCGAAGAAAGAGAAGAGTTAAGCAAAGGGAGGATACAGTCAGGGAGGGACATGCAGATGTTACGTAGCATCGAAGGGGGACAGCAGTCATCCGGAGAGCCAGACTTGACTCGGGTGGCGAGTTTTGCTAGAGTGGCGGAGTCAAGAAGAGGGAAGTTTGAAAGAGAGGAAGTGTTGTGAGGGACGGGAGTGGTGTCAGCGTCAGGGAGGGGGGCAGAGATGGAATCCTTAATAATGGCGATTTTATCCACAAAGAAAGAACTAAGGGTATTACAGGATTCCTGAGTGGGGGCTTGAGTAGGAAGGGTCCTGGTGTCAGTGGTAAGTTCCCCTATAACTCTGAAAATCTCTTTGGATTTAATAGGTGCGGAGAGAATTCTGTCGGTGATGTGTGCAGATTTGGCCGCAATGATTGCTTTCTTATACTTCTTGCGCGCAATCAAGTAGGTATCTCTGCTCGTGGCGCAGTAATCTCTTCTCCACCTGCGCTCAAGTTGGCGGAGTTCAAGGTGTTGCTGTTTCAGGCTAGAATTATACCACTTGTGAGAGTGACTGTGCCGGGATCGAGGGAGTTTTGTTAAGGGGGCCAGGGCATCAGTGGCTGATAACAGCCAGTGGGAGGTGTCATTGGCCAGCTTGCCGGTGCTGAGGTCAGGCGTGAGGGGGGGACGCGATTTTGAGAGGAGATCGAGAAAGCCCTGAGTATCTACGGTCTTCCATTTTCGCGCCATACCACCCTCTGAAGGGGGGACCTTGATATGGCCAGTGATGGTGAGAGTGGTCTCGACCAAGAAGTGGTCGGACCAAATGCAGGGAGTAACCACTGGGTGCGAGAGCTTAATCCCGAGGGTCCATATGTGTAAGCAGTTTAAACACTGGTTGTCCTTTCACTGGTGTCAGCTGCAGAAGATCACCAAAAACAATGATGTGTTTGCCACCGAATAACACATCATACTCTGTTTTAAGAACTTCCTGCATTCTCAAATGCACAAAAGCAAGCATGACATTTGAAACCATGCTTACTTCGTCAATGATAAGAAGTTTCATCTTCTTCAGGACTCTAGATACTTCACAACAAGCATCTCCAGATAACTTGTGGTATTGTAATTTGTTATCATGCTCCACTGGCAGCATCAGTAACCGATGCAAAGTAATCCCTTTAATGTTATGAGCTGCCAGTCCAGTTGGAGCGGTCACAACACAAGACAGCGATGACTCAGTCCTTTTCTGCAGATAACATGAAATTGCTTTAATGAGGAAACTTTTTCCAGTTCTCTAGCACTCTAGCATCCTCTATTTCTTTTGATTCGCTTCCCGGTTAGCGTTCGAGTACGCGAACCGGGAGCGAACTAAAAAAAATATTTTTTAAAAAAAGACGAATAAATAAACAGAGAGTAATGTGAAAAGAAAGACAAATAGAGGGAGAAACACAGTTACTGTTGAAAGAGGGACTGATAGAAGAAGTGAAAAGAGTAGTATAAGTAAGTAAAAGAAAAAGAAATGAAGGAAGTAGCAAAGACAGGAAACTAAGGGTTAAAGAAAAGAAGCAGTGGAACTAATAAAAGTTAAATCTGATAGACATGTAACGTAAAGAGTACTAAACACTTACCTTTTAATTGTCATTACCGTACTAAATTATCTTTTTTATACTTTTAATCTGTGTAAGAAAGAACAAAAAAATTTAAATTAATAGAAGGTGGTAAAAAAAGTGTGAGCATGGGACAAAATGAATGTTAAATGTGGTATACTTGTAAAGCGCACAGCTGCCCCAGCAAAGAGGCGTCCCAGCGCTGTATACCGCTGGGGAACCCATCCTGGCTTTCCCTGAGAGATGATCCCTCCTGGTCATCCCCAAGATGAAGCCATGCATCCCTGGCGCTGATGGGGCCGTTAGTAGAGATTAAGCAAGCTATTGCCCAGAGTTGCTGAGTGGGACCCATGGTTGGAATAGGCACCGAGGCAAGAATTATCGAGACCGCTGACCATGGCCCAAGACCCTGCCACGTAAGGAATTGAACCCTGGTCCCGGGCTGACCTCTACTTCCGGGTCTACCACCTCTAATCAGTGAGCCACACCAATCCATATATATATTAGAAATCACAATTCAAAGTAGAAAAATAATTAAACATATTTAATGGTTTATTTTTGCTGTTATCAGAAAATATCAAATTTCACTGAAAACAGTGAGTTGAAGGTATTCATCATATAACAGCGGGGGAAAAAAAACACAATCAAAATGATTGTGTTTAAAAAACCCAAATAATATAAATAAGCAGAAATAGGAACTTCTCCAAAGTAACTTACTTTCTATGACGTCAAAGGATATCCTATGAACAGCTTATACTCTGTTGTGCTGTTACTATTTTCTGCCCGCCACTTTCTGAAAGATAAACTCAATTGTTTTAAGAAAACTGAGACATACAAAGCAATTTGAAACAGCACACTAAATTACAGCAACACCTAGAATCATTCTAGTCCAATTACCTACCCTAAATTCTGACTTCAAAAAACAAGTCAAAAGGCAACATTGCTTCATAGTCAATTAGTAATGTTTGCTGAAAGACTAGCTATTTTATAAATTTTAAATAAGCTGTGTAATATCCAGATGTTGTCAAAGGACCAGTATATTATATAATAGCTGCAGTTGCAAATGTTCTTCCTGAAATCGATGACTATGTAGCCAAAACATTTTTAATTAGACTGGACAACTTATTTTCTTCCAGTTTATGTTGTTGAAATTGTAAAATGACATTTCATCCATAAGTTTCCATAAATAATGTGGACAGCATTGCAGACTTACATTTCCTCTACTCCTTGTTTCCTGGGGTGAGTGTGTGACATTGATCCACATTCGGTCCATCACCTGTTGTGTTTACATTTCCTCTACTCCTTATTTTGATCTGCTACTTGACTTTGCTTATAAAAACAAACAGTTTTCGCTCTGTACTACAATTATCCACAAGGCCATATAGAGTAGGAGCCATTAGAACATCTTGAAATTCCTCTGAACAAATCCCAAGCTTTGTTTCCTAAAATTTTGGTTGTAAAAACACCAGGTAAGAATTTTGAAGGTGGAAAGGCAATCTTTTTTGGAAAGTTAAAACACAATCATTGCAGAATGACCAACCGTTTTCAGATTTCAAATAAGCTGTATAATGTCCTGAATTAGTTGAAGGACCATTATGAAATATAATTGCAGTAGTTTTAAAAGTCCTTCCTGATATTGACAACTGCGAAGCCACAAAATTATTAATTAAAGTTGTCAATTTAGTTCCATCAGGCCTGCATCGTTGGAACATTAAAATGACATACTGGCCATAACTTCGTAAAATTAACGTGGACAGCATTCCAGACTTACATTGGCTGCACTCCATGTTTTGATCGGCTGCCTTTACTAGCTTATTGAAGGATACTGATTTACTGTCAGGCAAAGTTAAATATATAAATCTTTCTGAGCCTACACTATTAGTACTTGATAGCCTACAGTTCTCGCAGTCATGTTGCCATTGATAAGAAAGGCCAAATAGATAATCTACATCTACACCTTCATCTTGCAATACATCAAGCATATACATTAAAAACTCCTGACAATCCTGCTGAATATTTTCAGATAATTCTGTTTGACCTGAACATTCGTCTAACAGAAAACGAATTTCAGACACACTTTCTACTCTCGTTTTATCAACACTACATTTCTCTAACACAGAATTCAACAAACAGCATAAACTTTGTTCCGAATTGATCACAATCTGTTCTTTGAAAGTCTCTAGTGAAAAGAGAACATTAACAACTACATTAGCATAGCAGTTGACACCAGAACTATTTTCAAATTTAAAACCAACAACATTTTCAACAGAATTCATTTTATTCCTGCTTCCACTTTTGGGTTCATCGACCTTTGGTCTTTTTGCATCAACCTCCCTACTATTACTGATATTTCTTCATTTCCGGCCTACCACACGTTTCTCAAACAAAGGATATTGAGGCAAATGTGGCGCATACTCTCTTCTTAACCTATTGTATTCCTTAACACAATCTAGATCCGAACAAATGTTTGTGACATCACAGTCAATCAAGTACAATCCCGATAAAGTTCTGACTCGTGACAGTGCTACATAAGCCATACCCTCCTTGAACACAGAACTGCCAATATTCACCAAAGCAGTGTCTACACTTAAACCTTGCGATTTATGGATTGTCACCGCATATGCCAAGCAAACAGGAAACTGCTTACGGCGAACATATAAGTCTTTAACAAGCAAAAACCTAGCAGAGCAACGACCAATTAGCTGTACTTCCTCAATGCCATCAAATTTAATTTTTAAAAATTCAATTCCATCTCTACTTCTGTATCTCCCAAAATCAACAACATTACCCATTGATCCATTTACCAGACCTCTTTCAACATGTAAATTCCTTCTCAAAATGATTCGGCAATTTAAGCATACATTCAAAGTCTTTTCAAAACCCACAGTTTTAGATATAGTCTTCTCTAATGAATCCAATTTAGATTTCAAATTCTCTGACAAAATAATTGTTGCTCCCATATGCTCTATTTTGTCAATAGCTTCAAGTTTTACAATGTCTTGTTTTTCTAAATTCAACATTTTGTTGTTGAAGATGGAACATTCTGCAAGAGTTGGCATCAAACATATTCCAGATTTCTTCTCTTTAATTTTCTGAAAAATATTCTCTGGCAAAACGTCTTTTTCTGGATATAATTTTGACAGTAAGCGTGCATGTAAAGCTTCTTTACCACGCTCAGTCACTTTCCCGATTCTAACATCTTGCAGAATATTCTTGTAATCTTCGTCCTTCGCCTGACGCATATTTTCACGCAGCTCAGCATAACTGAAGTTTAACCATATGTTAACGTTGCCAATGCTCCCTAGGCACTTCTTGGTATCTTCATGTGTAAGCAGTTTAAACACTGGTTGTCCTTTCACTGGTGTCAGCTGCAGAAGATCCCCAAAAACAATGATGTGTTTGCCACCGAATAACACATCATACTCTGTTTTAAGAACTTCCTGCATTCTCAAATGCACAAAAGCAAGCATGACATTTGAAACCATGCTTACTTCGTCAATGATAAGAAGTTTCATCTTCTTCAGGACTCTAGATACTTCACAACAAGCATCTCCAGATAACTTGTGGTATTGTAATTTGTTATCATGCTCCACTGGCAGCATCAGTAACCGATGCAAAGTAATCGCTTTAATGTTATGAGCTGCCAGTCCAGTTGGAGCGGTCACAACACAAGACAGCGATGACTCAGTCCTTTTCTGCAGATAACATGAAATTGCTTTAATGAGGAAACTTTTTCCAGTTCCTGCTTCTCCACTCACGTACAGTCGGACAGGCTTCAACGATGTACATGAGCACTCTTCCTTCTCATGACTTAATCCATGATCAATTTGGCTGGTAACTTCGTCATATATTTTCCTCTGCTCAACGTTGAGTTGTCTTTCCAATTCTTCTAAGTTAACTGCATCCTTCTGAGCATGTGCCATGGCTCTTTCCACTTCAATCATGGCAGTGGCAGCTTCATTTTCGATAACTGGTTCTCCTAGTGGATCCTGACTCAATGAAACAGAACTCTGACTGTCCTGAGAACTGTCTCTAGCAATCTCGGCTGCAATTGTTGCTTCCTGCTCAATTTTTGCATTCAACATTTGTAGATATTTGGGAAAAACAGGACATTCTATGGACTCCTTGGCTGCATTGAAGGAGTCTTCGTAACAGAGAAAATCCCCAAGCAGTTCCTCTTCTGCACGCCAAGGCTTGAAAAGTTGCAAAAGAGCTAAATAGAAAAACTCTTTTCTTTCGGAAGATTCACAATTCAATTTTCGATGACTTATCAATTGACATTTATTTTGCTTGACCAGACATCCTTCACTTCCAATTACAGCATACACTCCTTTATCAATATCTTCTTTGATGTTCCTTTTGAAAACGTAATTTTGAAGAACATCATACAGACAAGCATTCTCCAGGTGACTGCTTCGATTTGGATAATATGTATGCAACATGTTGGTCTTCAAAATGTCGGTACTGTTTGGCTCCTTTTCCGCCAAATACTCAATTTCCCGGACAGGTTTTAGAACTCGATTTCGCGTTGCAGCAAGACCAAGACTCGCCCAAACGATACTCCTGGATTTGGCATAGAGACTTGCTGAAGACAAGCGGTCAGAACATTCGTAAGCTCCGATTTCTCGATGCGACAACATCTTCAAACTGAAACTGTACAACTTCTTGCTGAGGCTCTTTTCATGGGAAATATCCTCCCACATATCCTTCAGTTCTGTCTTTTCTTTTTTGGTGATGTAAGATGTCACATACCGAGCCACAGCCATACAGTTGTCAGCCACAAACTGTATATCCATGTTAGCATTCCACATGGACAAAATCACAGGGTTGTAGTCGATGATGTACTTGGACTCTTCGTTTCTTTTCAAATTGTATGTGTTTTTGGGTGATTTCCTCGTCACATTATGTCGCAGTGAAGACATCAAACTGTTTACTCTTCCTTTAGAAATCACCGGTCGTGGAAAGTTGAAACGACATTTGGTGTAGAACTTGTCCTTGTTTCTGAATTTACGACGACAGTACTTTCCACAACGATGGCTTTGGAAACATAGAACTTGTTCTCTTAGGCTTTTCTTCTCCTTTGCGTTTGGAACAGCACACGTAGAATACTGTTCTATGAAACTCATCACTAAGTCATCCGGATCTGTTCCAAATTTAGGTGCCTCCTTGATCCATAGCAGCATATGTATATGAGGAGCACCTCTTGCTTGGTACTCCTTTCTCCAGAAAAAATCCAACACCTCTCCAAGAGGTGGATTCTTCTTATTCATGATGAAAGACATCATAGCTTCAAATCTATGATTGAAGTACCTGCATACATTCACTGGATCTAAAGAGCACAGTTCTCCGGGTGTCTTGAATTCAATATTTTCAATGTTTCCATTTGCCTCTCGTAGAAATTCAAGTAAGTCTTCCCAGCTATACTCGGCACAGCTGAGAGTGAGGAACCATGTCGGAGTTCCTAAGTTCCTCAGCATACATTTTAAATCACCATGACGACGGTACCAGTACTCATTAGTACCACGCTGACACGCCATGAGATTAATTAGGTGAGAATCCAAAATACTGTCTTGGACATTGACTTTATCCATAAAGTCCCTTGCCGAGATGTTTCGCATCTGTATACCACTTTTCAAGATGTGGTTCACTGCATATGACAATCCTGACAGATCGCTTTCAAACAGGAGATGAAACAAATAGGGAATGCATTGTCGAAACCTAGCATCTTCTGCATACAATCGTAAAGTCCGGTATTCTGAAGCAGGAATTTGAACAGGTCGCTCATCATATCGTCCTCCTCGACCTGTGGGAAATAGCTGTGGGAAACACCGAGCTTCCAAACTTTCCTCCCAAACACTAATGGGACTCCCTTTGGCTTGTTTCATTTGAAACAACTCAATAGCGTTCCCCATAGCTTCCTTGGAATGCAAAGGATGAACACTATAATGTTCATAAATTTCTTCCTTTTTAGAGGCTTCTACTTTTTCAATTTGACCAGGACACAAATCGCTATCCTCTTCCTCACTTACTACCTCTTCTGCAACATATACATATGGCTGAGATACCCGCCACCCCCTCTCAACACAATCCCCAAGGATGGGAAACTGGAAACGGTTCTGAACTTTTGGAAGACGGGAGGGAGTGACCCTCCCGGCCGTATTTATTAAAATATGAAACAAAATTAAAACATTAAAATAACAGTTTCATATTATGTACAATTTCATTACCACATTGCGATGTTTGGCTAACCTTAACATATTCTCTAATACAAAGGTTCTCCTAGCCGAACTAACATCCTACAAAACATTTAACTTGAAATTTTGAAATTGTACATCCTAACGTTTAAGGGCCAACGGCAAGGTCGTAACCGGTGTCAAGATCCCTAACCAGAAATATCCCCCTCACTTGTGAGGGGCGACCGCACAGAGGCGTACCTCGAGTGCAACTACCAATTTCCCTTGACTTGACGGGGGCCCCAATAAACTCGACGCCACTTAGAGGTCGTCCGAGGACTCGTGTGAGGAATCTAGAAGGTAGCGTAGACCCCCCCCAAACCCCAAACAACTTACCGCATCTGCCGTCGCAGATGTCCTGGCCCCGGGAAATTCTCCAGGAGGGGCTGTAGCCCCTCCTACCCAGGAAGGGGCCTTGACCGCCTTTCCTTTCCTTTC
Organism: Lissotriton vulgaris; assembly: GCF_964263255.1. Classification (NCBI taxonomy): domain Eukaryota; kingdom Metazoa; phylum Chordata; class Amphibia; order Caudata; family Salamandridae; genus Lissotriton; species Lissotriton vulgaris. The sequence goes on along the minus strand of NW_028252050.1, from coordinate 35,131 downwards.
GGCGGCCCATCCTTAGAAGGGACCGCCTTCCCTGTTGAGGGGCCAATGGCCACCTCCCTCGAGCGCTCCCAACCGTAATGGGTGACGCCCACTCATAGGGATCTTCCAATTAGTGCTCACCGATCATGACCTTACCGCCCGACCAAAATAAATACGACAGTTTCTAAACTAAATGACTAATTTACCTAAAAGACAGTTAAAAAACAACAACTTTATTAAACAGCATGCTACTGATCAACACTAGAGCAGGATTACTTTATTCGCAAAACATACCAAAAATTGACCATTTCTTTATTGCATATTCAAAAATTATCACGATAATAATCCGAACCTGCAAACAAAAAAGGGGTTACCACATCAAACTGTATTCAAACCACTTGTTGTCCTCAGGGGCTGGTGGGTGGGTCAAAATTGGCTCTTCGTTCCGTCTCGAGCTCACGTGCAGCGAGGTGGTGCAGCTTCAGAGCACTGGAACAAGAGGATGCTTCCTTGGCTTGTTGCTCTTTTTATCCGTCTTCAGGGCGGGCGTAAACCCGCCCCGGCCTGCCCCGAGGGCGTGGCCCGGCCGCGTCAGTGTCTAGGCCAGCCCCCTCCAGGGCGGGAAAAAGGCGCGCCCCGGCTACGCCGCTTCAGGCATACCAGCCGAGACTCGCCTCCCGCCCAAGATGGCTTCCCGGGGGGATCGTGGTACTCCGCCATACGTTCAGGGGGACCGAATGGTCGCCCCTTTCCATATGGCTGAGATACCCGCCACCCCCTCTCAACACAATCCCCAAGGATGGGAAACTGGAAACGGTTCTGAACTTTTGGAAGACGGGAGGGAGTGACCCTCCCGGCCGTATTTATTAAAATATGAAACAAAATTAAAACATTAAAATAACAGTTTCATATTATGTACAATTTCATTACCACATTGCGATGTTTGGCTAACCTTAACATATTCTCTAATACAAAGGTTCTCCTAGCCGAACTAACATCCTACAAAACATTTAACTTGAAATTTTGAAATTGTACATCCTAACGTTTAAGGGCCAACGGCAAGGTCGTAACCGGTGTCAAGATCCCTAACCAGAAATATCCCCCTCACTTGTGAGGGGCGACCGCACAGAGGCGTACCTCGAGTGCAACTACCAATTTCCCTTGACTTGACGGGGGCCCCAATAAACTCGACGCCACTTAGAGGTCGTCCGAGGACTCGTGTGAGGAATCTAGAAGGTAGCGTAGACCCCCCCCCCAAACCCCACACAACTTACCGCATCTGCCGTCGCAGATGTCCTGGCCCCGGGAAATTCTCCAGGAGGGGCTGTAGCCCCTCCTACCCAGGAAGGGGCCTTGACCGCCTTTCCTTTCCTTTCGGCGGCCCATCCTTAGAAGGGACCGCCTTCCCCGTTGAGGGGCCAATGGCCACCTCCCTCGAGCGCTCCCAACCGTAATGGGTGACGCCCACTCATAGGGATCTTCCAATTAGTGCTCACCGATCATGACCTTACCGCCACAGGCCGGATAGTTGACCGGCTATCCGGACCCCCCACAACACTCCTACCTAAAGGTCATGTCTTAAGGTCTTTAGCCAAGCTATAAAGTCTCCTATGAGTAACTCGTTCCCCACCCGGGACAAATGAACACCATCCCCCAAATACATGCTGTCACCAGTAATACAACCATGCGAAATAGAATGCAGTGTATTGGAACGGAACAATCTACTCACTTTGTTATTAATTTTTCTTACTGAAGGATTCAGGGCAGAAACAGAAATAGCCCCCCGCCATACTTTTCGTGGGATTATATGTGACCATGCAATCGTGCACCCTGGAACTCTCCTCGCCAACCAACTTACAGTGGAAAGCATTGCCTCAAGGAGAAGTCGTCTACCAGTGGTGACCAAATCATTACCCCCAAGATGTACTATGACTATAGACGGCGGTGACCTCGTCCGCCCTAGCAAACCCTCAAAAAATGATTGAAACTGGTCAATACAGAGTCCGCCCCTTCCGTAGAAGGACACACTGTACCCGTATTCCCCAGCCACGTGAATCATGTCACCTGCTTTGAATACGTCCGCGGCACGCCTCACGTATGAGTGGCCCACGACCCACACCTCCTTTTTCACAGCCGGTGAAGTCTGACCGCTGGCCCGGTGTTGGGTCGACTGCATAGTCCGCCCCGCCTCGTAGGCTTGCGCAACTGAAACCAAACAAAAACAAGAAGCGTGAGTACATCATTACAGCTTCACAACATGTGCAACCGCACATACCTCTTATAACAATTGGAGGACCAACGCCCCACACGTTTGACTTGTTCAACATTCAGACCCCTGGCTGTAGCCTCTGTAGCAGCCCCTATCCGAAAGGAATGGGTCCCAAACTCGCCCGGGTTCAAGCCCGCAGCAGTAATCGACATCGCAAGCACCCGCTGAAACTGAAACCTCGTCAGTGGGGTGGCGTCAGCGTGTCTCAACAAGGTCCCCCCCCATGATGCCACCCTTTGTGCTAAATATTCCTCTAGACAACTCACCGGGCACATGGAGGACCCGGGGATCCTTTGTATGATTATGCAATCACCCATCGCACCCTGATCGGTCTTGGACCTGACGAACGAGACAGTCATTGTCTCCCCTCTGATCTGAACGTGCTCTTGGCACAGTCCCCCCATCACATCCTGCTTGTTCCTCGCCACTAGTTCGCTTACCCGCATAGCCCCATGGAATGCCAGCGTAAAAGCGGCTCGGAACAACACAGTTTCATACTGGGATGAACATGTTGCAGGGAGTCTAGATAATAACAGGGCCAACCTATCCAAACCTATCGGGCGCCTTTCATCTACACTGCGACCCTCAAGGCGTTGCCACCCATGTAGCGCTTTTTGCACAACGAAAGACGCTGTCGGGTCCTGGATCCCATGAGCCCTAGCTACAAAGGAAATGGCGGCCCGATGCCTCTGGGCCGTAGCCACTGATTTGCCTGCCCGACGTAAAGACAGCAGGAATTTCACTACCAACTCCTCCTGGCCCCAAAGCTCCCCTCTAGCCGCCCCCAAAAAGGCCCAATAGGAACGGAACGCCCCTTCATATGCCTTCCTCGTCCTGGGTGCTAAACTTTCTCCCACGAGGTTCTGTAGTTCGGGGCACCGAGAGACCAGAGAGCTTCGGGAAAGGGTGCTGCCACCGGGTCCGCTGTGGGCAGAAAACCCCGGAAGGCCTGCATACGAAAACGAGAAAGCGCATCAGCCGCCTGATTCATCACCCCCGGGACATGTCTTGCCTTAAATAGGACATTCAATTGCATACACAATAACACAATCTCCTTGAGCAATCTCAGAATCCATTTGCATCGTGCTGCCTGGCTATTGATACACTCAACAACGGTCATGTTATCAGACCAGAATACCACAGAGTGATCTCTGAACCCCTCGGGCCAAGTTCTCAGGGCCACCAGAATGGGAAAAAGTTCTAGGAAAGCAATGTTACTTGTCAGACCACTATCATGCCACCATGACGGCCATTTTTGCGCCGACCACTGAGTGCCGAATATGGCACCAAAACCAATGCTCCCTGCCGAATCTGTCCACAGCCCCAGCTCCTCAGAGGACACGGCCGGTTTGTTCCAGACAATTCGACCATTGAAATCCGCCAGAAATGCCAACCAAATGCGCATGTCCTGGCGAACCTCTGCCGAGAGCCTTGTGCGATGATGACCCTCCTTCAGGCCGACCATGGCTTGAGCGATCGAGCGAGAAAAGGGGCGGGCCATCGGTATAACTCTTAGGGCAAAATTCAACTGTCCTACCAATTGCTGTAATTGATGTAGCTTCACCTTAGACTCACTTATACACATTTGCAGGGATGCCCTGAATCTTAACACCTTGTCACTCGGTAAACGAAAACAACCTTCTTCGGAATCGAGCTCGATCCCCAGAAACTCGAGGCAAGTCGAGGGACCCACCGTCTTACCTGGTGCCAATGGCACGCCAAACTGATTCATCAAGACACAAAATGCAGTCAAAGCCTGTCCACATTCAGGATCCCCGGCTGCCCCCAGAAACAAAAAGTCATCGAGATAATGCATAACATGTTGAAAACCCGTCTTCCTTGTGAAGACCCATTGCAGGAAGGAACTGAACTTTTCGAAATAGGCACACGATATAGAGCACCCCATCAGCATACACTTATCCATGTAATAGTGACCCTGAAACATGAAACCAAGGAGACGCTGATCGTCTGGATGTACCGGGAGCAACCGGAACGCTGACTCGATATCCGACTTTGCCATCAGCGCCCCGGGCCCCAGGCGATTCAGCATGGCTACGGCCTCATCGAAGGATGCGTACCGCACCGAACACACTTCCGGGTCTATCGCATCGTTTACGGAAAGACCACGTGGGGCTGATAAATTATGTATCAGCCGAAACTCACCCGGGTCCTTCTTGGGGACCACCCCTAAAGGGGAACAAACAAAGTTAGCAACTGGTGGCACATTAAATGGACCGGCGACTCGACCTCGAGCCACCTCCTTCCCGATCTTTTCCTGTACCACGGTCGTATGCTGTAAGACTGATATCTGGTTTTTACATTTTGCTATACCCTGAAACTCCCCCACTGGGATGCGGAAACCATATGAAAATCCGTTCCGCAACACCCCAGCGGAAGCGTGATCCGGGTATTCGCTGAGCCAAGGAATCATTGCCATGGTATCAATCGGAGTAGGTAAAGGCGCCCCTCGGACTATGTCAGACCTGTTTGGCGCCTCCTCTACCCCCGTTATCACCCGTTTTGGCTCTGCACATGGACTCAGGATGGGATGATTGCCCACACCCCCCACATTCGTGCCTAAATTTGCATGACCCCTGGGGCCTCGTACATTTCCCCCTGTTAAAGTTCCAACAAACCCCCCTTTTACCTGTGTTGCCGATTGGCCTCGAGTGATTGTCGTTACTCGTACCTGATCGAAAGGGCGTCCCCGCATATTGGCGGGAAGATTCGCCAATGTTACTCCCTACCAAAGGCACCTTCAACATACCAGAGTCCTCCATTTTGGACCAGGACACAGAATCATAACAATCCCAAGTTAAGTTTGTATCATGTTCTTTCGCTTTTCTGAAAACATTGTCATAACAAAACCAATGATTGCCCTCGTGAGATACCGAATACCCCATTATCCGTGACTGATAAATCGGCAATTCGGGCAGCAATTCGGGCCTACGTTCACCCAAGATGGATGTAAAAACCCCCCATGCTTTGCCCCAATTGCCAATGTTTTCATTTACCTTAAAGGCGGCCATTTTTGCGCGCCAAACACTCGGATGCATGAGCTCCTTCTGGCTCTTAACATGCTCCATCTCATAATGATCAGTAAGCAACGAGAAGATGTTTATATACTCCCCTGCCCATATCTTCTCTTTGATAGCCAGAGGGACATGTTGACCCAACTTTTCCCTTCGAGAGGGTGCCGACTCATCCCTCGCAATCGGCAATGGCCGCTTACCTGAACCGGAAGCTGTATCTGCGACTGGACCTGAGCCAGGTGGTTTCTCTACTGCCGCAGCCGGCGATGGTGCCTTCGTCGCTTCCCTTGTTTCCCGCAGCTGCTTCATCAACACCTGCGCGTCGTCAGCCGTGGTGCCCTTGCTACCTTTACCCAACCACGCTGCTAATTGTGCTGCTAGCTCGGGCGGCATATCCTCCCCGGATACGGGGGTGACCACCACGGGAATCGGATTCCCTTCCTCCGGCACAGGAGTGGGTGCTTCGAGTGGGACACAGGGAACTGGGACGTCTCCCCCAGCTGCTCCCCTTCTGGGCCTCTTGCCTTTTCCTCCTGGAGCTGCTCCCGCCAGAGGACGTTTCGGCCCCCCTTCCTCGTCTTTCTCCGCCATTCGCTTCTTTAGGTCGGTCACCTCCTTCATGAGAACACGCAGCATCTGGTCGGTAGTCATTCGCTTTCCCGCCTTCTTAGGCATTCTCCGACAGAGTATCTGTAAGACAAACAAGAAAGATTACAACGCTCAAAATTGGCTCTTCGTTCCGTCTCGAGCTCACGTGCAGCGAGGTGGTGCAGCTTCAGAGCACTGGAACAAGAGGATGCTTCCTTGGCTTGTTGCTCTTTTTATCCGTCTTCAGGGCGGGCGTAAACCCGCCCCGGCCTGCCCCGAGGGCGTGGCCCGGCCGCGTCAGTGTCTAGGCCAGCCCCCTCCAGGGCGGGAAAAAGGCGCGCCCCGGCTACGCCGCTTCGGGCATACCAGCCGAGACTCGCCTCCCGCCCAAGATGGCTTCCCGGGGGGATCGTGGTACTCCGCCATACGTTCGGGGGGACCGAATGGTCGCCCCTTTCCATTCTTATAGTACTTATTATTTTTTTTTAAATACAATGTTGCCTTTTTGACTTTCCTAACATCCACTAAATCTTGCCATATTTTCGTACTCTTTGTTGGAACACCATTAACTATGATAACTAGAGGTTCCTCTTCCACTTTCTCTACTCCAATTGTGTTAATGTTTTTGTTCAAATCTAGAGGCAAATAAACAACTCTTCCCTTTAATCCTCTCTGTAAATCTGATGGAGGCAACTTCCCTGTCTTTGGCTCCATTCTTACAATAGCTTGAAAGGGATGCACACTTTGAATCAAAATAGATTCATAAGTATTTAAATCCTTCAATTCAGAAGGAATCTCTACCAATTCCAGATTATTATGAACCGCCCTAGCAGGCATCTGGTTTTGGTTTAATTTGTTAAAACAATAAGTACACATACGTTGGTCCGCTCCCAAATCAAAACAATGTTCTACCATCAAGTGTGTGGCAAAATCCTTCCATTCACTATTGTTTTCCATATCACTTTTTGCATATATATCCACTAACTTAGTCTGATTCTTATAATAAGTCCGTCGACAACACACACAAGTGAAATTAGGCCTCTCACTTGATTTCACCATAAACGTGGAAATTTCCTTATGAAACTTATCTGTACTGAAAATCTGTACACTGTCTTCCACATTACCTTCTTCTAGTGATTCAATATCAACATTGTTCTCTTTACCAGCAAAGTAACAGAACTCAATTTCTTGACAAATATTCTTCACATCTACTTCAGAACCATGCAAAAGAGCACTGCTTAATTGTTTAAGCATAATTGTTGGACTCTTAGCATAATACAACATTCTCACTAATTTCCTCACTTTATTATGATGAACTGCTAGCATCCTGAAATGATGAAATACACTCTGGCATACTCTCCTGGAAAGACAAGCCAGTGAATGACCACGCAAACCTGTCACTTGTCTCACTCTGCAAGGATCTAATTCTTGCAACATCTTTATTTTTTGCTTTACACTTTTCTTATGAAATGTCCGTATAAAATCACAAAGCAAATTGATGGAATCCTGTCGCACACTGCAAATAGAACTACACTTCCAGGTGTACACTGGTCCCTTAGGACGTCTCCCTAAAACCTCATCACTTAACGCCTCTTCTGCATCTGCAGACACAAGTATTTCTTTTTCAACCGGTTGACCGTCTTTCACCTCATAAGCTCGACCACTGGTGTCAACTGCATGCACCAAATCATTGTCCTGAAAATAACTCTCCTCATTAAAAAATGCCTCACTATTTGAACTATGCATCCATTCTCCTGAGAAAACATCACAAAAATTACTTCGATTTACTTCTCTCTTCCATCTACTATTAGATTTGAAAACATAGATTACCTTGTTTAGTTTCCTAATTCTATTAATTACCAAAATAAATAACTTTCGCTTAGTTTCGAAAGCCTGATCAATAATTTTCTCTACATTTTTCTTTTTCTTATAAAATGCCACTTTCTGTTGGCCTTTCTTGAATTGTTTTAGCAAATTGACAATTACCCTGTTGCGGAACATTCGCCTACGAATGTCCCTGAATACATTTTCCCGTCTACTGCCATGCACAGAGTTATCTCCAGCTGTAGCAGGAACTTTTTTGACAGGCCTTTCCTTTCCATTTAAATTGGCTCTCTTTTTCGGCACTAAAACTTGTTCTGTAGTTATTCTTTTGTTTCTACAAATGTTTCTAAGAAATGATTTCGTTCGCTTACCCAAAGTTTTCTTCGTGCGTTGAGGTGATTTAAATGTAGAGGACTGCTGCAAAAATGTAGTAATCTGCTGTCTTTGACGTTTCGTAGACTTTCGGATTCTATCTTTAGATGGCATTGTCTAATTTCTCAATAATCTGCAGTTGAATCTGTGGTAAAATATAATAAAAAATGCTATTAACCACTAATACCAAACAGTAAATCAACAGTAAGAATTTGATTCAGCAACGCTATAAAGATGATTCATTAAAATTGTTTTAATTTTACTGTGATAGTGATAGAATTACAGGGCTTTCATGCAAATGACTACCCACCCTGCAAAAAAAATCCCACATGAAACTTTACACACATTAAATTGTGTACTTACCTGCAATAATCCATATGCCAGTGTTTACGTCCCTCCACCCTGCCCCTCCCCCTCCCCGCATGCCTGCCCCACCGTAACTCCCTCCTCGACCCGCAGCTGCTGTTTTGCAACATGGTGCTTCTTGTAAATCTCTCCTGCATTACAAAAGTGACGCTCCAACAGCACAAAAGAGGCGCACAACCATCATAAATCTGTCTCTAAGACTTTAAGGGCCAGATGTAGGTCGGTCGGAAATGACCGAAAAACGGTATTTTCGGCCGTTACCGACCAGATAACAAAATTTGTCATGTAAGGGGCAATATATTACCGAATCGGTAAAATAAAACATCGATAAATATACCGATTTAAAGCCACCCATATGTAGGTAGGACTCTTCTGGTCATAATTTGAAAACACAGCACAGCTCCTATGTACATACACACCTTATCAGTACTAATACTTTACTTTAACTACAATTACAATTGGTAAAAAAATGCAAAATCGCCTTTCAAAGCATAATGCAAGCACTTGACGCAAAACATCATTTAAAATATACATGTGGCCTTGGATTTAGGCCCCTACATACCGATTGGCCATTTACCGGTCGGAAACGGCCGAAATCGGCCGTAACCGGTCGGTAAATGGCCTGAAACGACCACCTACATCGGGCCCTAAGTGTGCATGCATTTGATTTCAAACAAAGTTTTTAAACCTTTTATGTAAAACAATTATACAACTACATTCATGGGGAACTCACTTAAAATGCCCTAATACACATCAAAACGTTTTTTTAAGATACTTGCACCTTTTTTTCAATAACTTTTAACATGGCTATGTAACTTAAACAATCAAAATGAAAATTTTACAGGCACACATAGGGGCGTATTTACAAGGGCCTTGCAGCACGGGGAAAGTGACTTCAAATGACCAGACACACATGGGGACGTATTTACAAGGCCCTTGAACCCGGGGGAAGTGACTTGAAATTGCTAAGCACACATAGGAGGGTATTTGCAACACTTATGCATCATTTTCTTTTAACATGGCTATGTAACTCAAACAATTAATCATTACTATGGGCTTTGAAGCCCATAGGAATGATTAGGCATTACCGATTCGGTATTTACCGAATCGGTAATTAAAGAATTCACAAGGGTGCAGGGGGTGTCACTTTGACACCCTCTGGCACCCTCAAAACAGGCACAGGTGCCATGTGGCAGGCATACCTGCCCTAAGGACAGGTCTGCCTTTCACATGACATAGGTGTGCATGCACATATGTGCATGCACACCGAAATCGGTATTTTACCATGAAGTTGGATTTCATGCTAAAATACCGATTCGTTAAGGCCTTTGAGACTCAGAAGAGTCCCCCCTACATAGGAAATTTACAGAATCGGTAAAATTACCGATTCGGTATTTTACCGAACCGATAATTTTTCTGATTCTGTAAATGTAGATTTACCTACATGTGGCCTTGGATTTAGGCCCCTACATACCGATTGGCCATTTACCGGTCGGAAACGGCCAAAATCGGCCGTAAACGGTCGGTAAATGGCCTGAAACGACCACCTACATCGGGCCCTAAGTGTGCATAAATTTGATTTCAAAAAAGGTTTTTAAACCTTTTATGTAAAACAATAATACACCTACATTCATGCGGAACAGACTTAAGATGCCCTAATACACATCAAAAAGTTTTTTTCAGGAACTTACACCTTTTTTTCAATAACTTTTAACATGTCTATGTAACTCAAACAATCAAAATGAACATTTTTCAGGCACACATGGGGGCGTATTTACAAGGGCCATGCACTACGGGGAAAGTGACTTCAAATGACCAGACACACATGGGGACGTATTCACAAGGCCCTTGAACCCGGGGGAAGTGACTTGAAATTGCTAAGCACACATAGGAGAGTATTTACAATGCCTGTGCAACACTTATGCATCATTTTTTACATATACACCGTAACAATACCAACACAAATGCATCATATATCTGTTCTGCAAAAGTGACGCATTGCAGGAGTCACATCACAAGTACATAGTTTCTCATAATTTTTTAAAGCATGCCTTTTCCTTAAAAACGATTTTCTGATCATAATTTGAAAACACAGCACAGCTCCTATGTACATACACACCTTGTCAGTACTAATAATTCACATTATCTACAATTACAATTGGTAAAAGAATCCAAAATCACCTTTGAAAGCAGAATGCAAAACACTTGACACAAAACATCATTTTAAATACACAGCTGACTTTCTTATTTACACAAAAAAGCATACTAGTCTTTATCTAAAATATATAAACGATAACTCACCTTTACAAATTCTTTTTGAAATTCAAAACAGACTCAGAAACACACCAATTATTCTTTAGCAGAATTAAAGGTATGCACTCCAGAGGCTGGAACCAACAAAGGCACTGAAACGCTGATATTCATCACACATATCTCTCATGTCAGCCAATCAAAACTCTTCCCTCACTATTTTCAAATCAACACCCTTCCCCCCTCTGCCCTTTCTACCTCTTTTCCATAGCAACTACCGCCTGCCAGACCTCTCATGTTCACAAGTTCACACAACAATGTTTCAAATGAACTCTGAACTCTCAGTTCACCTGCTAATACACTGAAATCTTTCATAACATCATTTTTCATTACCCATTCAAATTACATCTTTCAAAGAACACATCCATGCACCCTAACTTTCTGTTTTCAGCAATGGAAATACACCAATCACTGCTAATGAATCATTTGCACTCAAACTCCACAGTTTTTTTTCATTACAAACTTCACTATTTCAACTGCCATTTCATTCCCACACTTCATCTGACTGCAGCAAAAACTCCTCTAGCCATGTTTTCAGTCTGGATTCTTGGACATAGCTACATCCACTGGGCTCACAGGTATGCTGATAACAAAAATTTACACAACCTCAATTTACAAAATGTGGAAATTAAATGGATTGGCCGAAGAGGATTGAAATGTCAACAAATTGATACCATTGGTGAAAACCTTTTTACATTTGCCAAACCCTGCCTCATAATAGTGCACTGTGGCGGAAACGATTTAGGCACTTTGACTGGGGTAGGTCTGGAAATGCTCCTGAAAGACACCTTTGAGCATTTGATGACACTTTTTCCTCAAACTGCCTTGGTATATTCCAATATATGCCAAAGACAAAAATGGAGGTGTCCAATCAATTTTGTCCACAAATAGAAAAATCGAGGAAGCATGTAAATAAGTCTGTTTCAGCTTACATGAGGGACCATGGAATGGGCTGCATCTACAACAATAACTTGCATTACTACATGCAAGATATCTACAGAGGAGATGGCGTGCATTTCTCAGATGAGGGGAACAAAGTTTTCATACTAAATTTAAGAATGTGTATTGGTTCCTACTTATAAGTTTCTCGAACATACACAAAACCCAAAAGCTCTTTTCAGAGCTACCTTAACTTAGTGTACTCTTTTGAAATTTCGAATGTACCTTTTTTCACTTATTTTCACCTATATTCGCTTCCCGGTACGTTAACTAGTTCGCGTACCGGCAGCTAACCACGCGATAAAAAAAATTTTTTTAACGACATATATGAGCCTCCTGAGTCACCCTCAGAAAACTTAGGGAGACAGGATACGTATAAACTACCCCAATCTACCCATTCTGAACATCATTTACCCTCCATCTTGTATCTCAATTCTACCGAAACACAAAATGGAGGACTCCTGTAACGCTGCAAGTTCACATACTGGGAAACACACTGACAAGCACTCGCTCAAAAAAGGTGGGAAAGTAATTTACAGAAAAACAACTGGAGACACTTTCACCAATTAAACATTAGCTCATACTACATACCAATCCCTACCATTTTCACAAATATTGTTGGAATACCATTTAGCCATTTAGCATGTAGAACTCTCTAAAATCCCTGAGGTAAATTACTTCACAAAACATATCGGAAGTTTTGGAAATGACAACCAATTAAAAGATTACTTTCAATTTCTACTATTATATCATGACATTTCATTGGTTATGTACCTGAATATATATATACAAAGAGAGAGAAACACACCCATTTTGACTACTACTTTGTGAAGTGCAGAACAACAAAAAATCAACGGATAACTTCAAATTATATTTAAAAGGTAAGATATTATTTTTAAAACTGAGGGTGCGCCAAAATGCTGAACAATGGGCCCCCCACAGTGTCTGTGAATGGTCTCCTTGCAATTGAGGGAGCGTCTCCTTCTCCCTCCCCTATACCTCCTGATACCATCCATGAGAGGCCCAAGGAGGGGCCCCCGCCAATGGACCTTAATTGCAGGTGACACCTTTCTTTGTGATAGATCTTCCCGCAATAACTTCTTCCCTTTCCCCGTCTTCACCCTCAGAAGTTCTGCAATTTCAGCGCTGGGACGCTCACGGGCAGCCATGCGCTATATAAGACCTAAATTTCATTTCATTTCATTTTCATCTCCAGGAAAACAAAAGGACACATCACCAGTGTGTGGCACCATGCTGATGGGCTGAGTGCGAGACCATGAGCGGCAGCCCAAGCTGCCCATGCCTAGCGCCAGCCCTGAGTTAAGGATAGAGTTAGATTTCTATAGTATAATTCAGAATTGACTAAGAGTTTATTTGATAATTTTCTTCATATTTCTACTTCCAATTTGATACCATACACTGCCCAAAGAAAAAAACACTTTTTAATTAACCAAACTGCCTATCTGTACTGAAACCCAACAGTGCCCTATCTGTACTGATATATTTTTTAAAAATTCATTTTTCAGAATTGAAAATGGAAGAACAACAAAACAACATGAAAACTGAAACAGAAAAAAAAATGGAGACAGAAGTTGACATGGATTTCTACGACGACACAATAAACAATGAACTTGTGCAATGTGTAGATGCAGTAGATTTTCTACTGAAAAATGAAGAAAAAAATGATCACGATTTTTTAGATTTTCTTTTACACGTTGAAAAACAATCTGAAAAATAAATTTTTATTTCTTAATTCAAAAATTGTTTGACACATTATTTATTTTTATATATATGTTGAAAACTAGTAGCAAATGTATTATAACGTGAAGTCAGACTTAAAATATACTTTGCAACTTATTGGTGTTACATACTAGCTTTGTTCATAGTTACTTCCTTTCTCCCACTATATAATCCCCAATGTGTATTTAACATCTCTTTATATCTCCTGCCACCATGTTGTTTCGGCTTTCCAGACAGACTATGGTATGAATTCCATATACCACAATAACTTCTATAACAACAGGCAAGATATTTACAAAGGAGACGGCATTTATTAAATTATAGACTCTGCATTGGTACCTACATATAACTACGTAAATAAAAAAAAACAAAAAAAACAAAACGAACAATCAATAAACATACAATAAGTTAAAAGTCAATCATTCTTGTTTCCTTATAGTACGCTCCCCAGACCGCTTTCCGGTACGCGAACCGGGCGCACCCCACGATAAAAACAATTTTTTTAAAAAAATTTTTGGGACCCGCGGGGCACTTTAATATCCCCCTCATCAATCCTAGGGGGTCAGAAGGGGTCTACCTTGCCCCCTTTCCTTTATTTCCCCCTTCGTTTTGACCTCCTCTTGTCTCTCGATCCTACCGAGAGACAAAATGGCGGCCGCTACGGACTGTTTAGAATGTTGACAGACACCGGAGAGCCTATCAGCTTCGAATCGCAAAGCTCCGTTACGCGACAAGTACGCGAACTGGTGCGCTATCCAGGACGCTGTCACAGATATATACATTTTTTAAAACGTTAATTTCTCAAAATCCACTGGAGCACATATATTGAGACCCAGCAAAGGCACATTCGGCTAACAGTCCCTACAATTTTGCCAAGTTTCGTGCAAATCCATTCAGCCGTTCGAGCTAAAAGTGAGGCCAAACGCCCTATGGAAATTAACATGGGAAAAACGTGTTTTGGGACCCCCCTTTTTTCTCGGCCCCCCTTAACAAACCCCCCCCAAATTTTCAGGGGCTGCTCAGAAACAAAATGTGCCATTTTCCTGAAAATTTCAGCCGATTCCGTCCACAAACGCCCTTTTATCGGCAGGAAACTGCCGCTAAAGCAGCGATAAGGGGCTTGATAATAGGCCCTTGTAAATTCCCATAGCAGCCCAGGTTCTAGTGTTAACCTGGGCTTCTACGGCAATTCACAAGCACATATTATCAAGACCATTATCACCACTTTACCAGCAGTTTCCTGCCGATAAAATCGGCGATAATGTATCGCCCTTTATTGATAATATGGCCCATAATCCCTTAATGTACAGAGACATAATAGCATGCATTGTAGCAAAACACATTTACTACTATAAAACGTTTAACAACGGACGAATATAGGGGCATATTATCAAGACAGGCGATAACATTATCACCGCTTTATCAGCAGGTTTCTACCCATAAAGCGGCAACAATATTATCGCATGTCTTGATATACCCCATAATTCCTTAATGTACAAAGATGCACCGCACACACTCCCATCAACTTATCAACTCACCTTTCAAATTGAGTTGTAGATTAAGAAGAATACCACTCACACAGTGGATATTCTTGTACAGAATCTCTTTAGTTTCGTGTTTGCCGCAGAACCGTCAAATGGAACATTTTCCCCTCTCATTTTACACATACATACATATAAATAACCAATTAAAATCCTGCACACATTAATTCAAAACAAAATACACATTTCTATTGATTTAACATTCCAAACCTTTCCAACTGACATAACTTTCCACCCTACCCCCAACAGATCATGCAAAATTCAACTGTCAACAGAGGTCAAAAGTTCAGCACTGTATAAAACACTGCTCCTCAACAAATTTAGACTATGAATAAGCATTTACTTATAAGTACCAATAAAGCAAAAACGTCTCATTACAAGCAACAAAGATATACACTCATAAACTTGATAAATATCTGTAAAAGATTTATTTTTAATAAGGAAAATGAAGCCGGGTGCAGGTTGATATGGGGCTGGGGACCAAGATTAGCTGTGAGATAAGTTGCACGGTAGAAGGATGGTAGAATATTGATAATCAGGCCTTGAAGGAAGTGTGCTGCAGAGTGTGGGTCAGGTGGATGTATTAATGAAGAGGGATTATCTCTAAAGGCTGGCAACGAGGGAGGCTGAGTAGTGTTACTTGCCTGATACTCCCACCTCAGAAACCTCCTCTTCCCATGAAAGAGACCTTACATGGGGAACAAAACACTTTTTCAGAGTGTTAACGATTAGAAAGATTTGCTAAATAATGCATTTTATTTGGCGTGTAAGATTAAGGAAAGATAAGAAGGGCCCTGAAGTAGGCCTTGCTAGATATATGGGCCCATCTCTAGGGATGGGTGGGACAAAAAATTAACAGGAAGAGCCGAGGCAGTTGAACTATCTGTTTGGCTTGGTTCAAAGACCCCAGCAACAAGCTGAGAACTGAAAGTTTGCACAGAAAATTGTACAGCATACCACATGTGAAATCTCTTCAATATTAAAAAAGTCCTTTCTTAAATGTTGAAGAGATTTTCCAGAGGGATAACATCACTTCTCTGAAGGAAATAGATTCTCTGCATAGAGAGTACCAGCACTTCTAAGGAGCATATAGGTTCTCCGGGAAGAGATTACTGCATCTTCTCAGGAGCAAATAGTTACTCTGAATAGAGAGTACTACACTTCTCTGGGCCAAATAAGTACTCAGAAAATAGAGCTCCTGCACTTCTGGATTCTTGAGCTCTTACAATGCATCTTAGTACTGATTTGCAGCCCTACTATTTATGCACTAATAATCACTAAAGTCCTTTACCTTACATTTAAATGGTGACTTGTAGTACTCCTGCTTTGCCGTCTTGAAAACTGCCTCCAGGCTGATTATTTCCCTACTGTTTTTGAACTTTTAAATACTCACATGTTAAACCTCACTCACAATTCACTCGCTGCACATCAACTAGGATTCTTGCCTCCAGTGCCATTTCCGTATTAATCAAATCTGAACTAAAAGGCCAGCTGTTATGTGTGACCTACTTGTGGCTTAGATTCTTAGTGCAGAAGAAGCGTTATTATACTATACTAAATTAAACAGAAAAGGTGTTTTCTATGGTGCACAGCTACAACACATGTATTTGAAGGTGCACTCTTATGTGAGGATGAATAAAGTAGGCTGTTGGAAATAAAGATTAGGCTCGGATCACACAATTGGATCAAGCATGGAAGCCAAGATTGATCCCAGGTTTTGTAGTTTCACATTGTGCAATTCACTCAATAGATAGGTGTCTGACTCTCCTGTTTGTCATTACAGATTAATGCTTCACCTTTCATACTTGGCATATGACATCACAGCCTGGGCAGCAGGCTAGGCTGTGAAAGGCAAATGAAAGCTAGGCTTGTTTTGGAGCACGAGGATCAAAGAGGATATTGAGCTGAACCACGCATCTGGCTTAAACCTTAAGCAGAACTAACTGTTTCAAAACCATTGTTACAAAAGAAAGTCCCAGATGGTGCAGATGTTGCCACCATTTGTGAACTGGTACGTGATTATGCTGAAGCTTTCCCAGCACTTCATAAAATGTATGTATCTGCGCTGGTTATACAGCTTTCAAACACAATCTGTGAGAGCTCCTTTTCAAACCTATCCTGCGTCCTCACACCTTTCCGACGCACAATGAATCATGATTGGAAACAGAATTTGACTTGTTTACCACATGAGAAAGAGCTCACGGCAAACCTATGTATGCATGAGTTTGTAAGGGAGTTTTCAAAGAACAATAGAAGATTACCTCTGACTGGAACTGGCAGTTTTGAAATGGTCGGTGTGAATACTGCTGGCAGTTTTAAAAAATACTCCTTTCTATTTTTTCAAATGTGTTACTGTTTTTCAAGAATTTTTATCTCTGAAAGTACTTTGCAAAAAAATGACAACAAAATAAAATGTATAAAGTTACATTTTTGCAGAGAAATAAGTGTTGGGCAAATTGCAATGAGTAAATTGACAGCCTTTCTAGTACAATGGTGTCAAGTCTTTCGTGTAGTAATAAGGACTTCCTTAATCTTGAATGCTTCATAATATGCTTAGCATTCAACTACTTGTGTTGAAGCCAGGGAGCTGGAATTTGAGGGTTTGCAGTTAGGTCCAGACATTGCTCTTACTGCATGGCCAGCTGGATTCGAGGGGTTGCAGTTAGGTCCACACATTGGTCTTACTTTCAAATAACTCTCCACATGCTCTGGGTACACACAGAAGTAATCCATTGTCTCATGCTGCCTGTGTGCAAGTACATATGTTGTAATCTAGGGTTTGTAGGCTACCTCCAAAAGCGACAAATTGGTCCCACAGTGAATATATTAAATTTCTTGGAGCCAGGCCTGCTGCTCTCTCAGACGAAAAACAATCTGCTTTTCTACTTCAAAGAGAACTCTCACCCAACCATAGCAAACAGCAGACTGCCACGAATAGGCACCCTATAACACTACAAGAGCCGACCCTCGGAGACGGTGCTCCCCAGGGCCATCAAAGGCTCAACAAAGACCATAAACGATTTTGAACTTGGACATCATTGTAAATCCCCCTAAGCAGTCCTACGGGATCAAGAAGTCCTATAGCAAATCGCAAACTTTTCCGATCAAACTACACACTCAATCAACACACATATACAAATAAATTAAAAAATAAAATGTATTCCCACATTAAATTCAAAACGAAACACATTTATATTGCTTAAACTTTTGCACCCTTTCCAACTGACAAAACTTTCAACCCTTCCTCGGAGACGGTGCTCCCCAGGGCCATCAAAGGCTCAACAAAGACCATAAAAGATTTTGAACTTGGACATCATTGTAAATCCCCCTAAGCAGTCCTACGGGATCAAGAAGTCCTATAGCAAATCGCAAACTTTTCCGATCAAACTACACACTCAATCAACACACATATACAAATAAATTAAAAAATAAAATGTATTCCCACATTAAATTCAAAACGAAACACATTTATATTGCTTAAACTTTTGCACCCTTTCCAACTGACAAAACTTTCAACCCTTCCTCCAATCCACAATCTGCCAGTTACCATAGACACACTTCACGGAACACCTAACTCAGCACAGAGGTGAAAAGTTCATCATACATTGTTGCAAATTAAAACACCAAGTATGCTTCACTTGAGAATATACCAGCTTATTTTATGTAACGTTCTTTGCTAAAACTTATTCTTTACTTATTCTTAACCATTAAAAATCAGCCTTTTAAAACACAGAAACCTTCATCGTAGCTTAGTGCAGAATGTTCTCGAACAACTAATCAATCCTTTTCTTTTTCCAAAAACTGCATGTTATCCACCATTTTAGAAAAAATCTCACTTTTCAAACTGCCACTTCATTTACATAGACCTTCATAGTGCATCCAGACGTCTCCTCAAGATGCGCACAGTGTGGATTCCCGAGGATCACATACCCCAGGGCTCAAATCTAACGTTGTGGACCGTGGGAACAGCCGCTAGGCCTCCACGATCCCAGCCAGCTCCCCACTTACTGCGGGAGCCGGCATTGCTATTCCTCACAGAGAGCAGCTTACATGCTTACATTCTAATTTCAAACATGATTTCAATAGTTTGTTATACATTTTATAAAATAATATACTACTGCACGCTAAAGCAGAAAAGTCAGCACAATTATGATAGAATACAAAATTGAAAAAAATAAATATATACTTCAACACTCACAAACTCGTAACCAGAGTACACTGTTTAATTTAAAAAACACCCTATCACAACTGGTTTTTCAAACGCATTGTACAATAAAATGTGTCACAAAGTAGGTCACGTACATAGTGACTCTATAACGTCACATAGAAAAATGAAGGCCACTCTTTCGCTACCAGGAAAACACAACAAAAGTACAACACCCAAAGTTCCATTGTAGTGATTTCTTAGTTGAAGGTCTAGTTGTCAGATCGACACACACACTCCCTCATGGCTGGTATACACCCACACCACACCCATTCAGCACATCACTCACTACACACGTGACCCTATCTATAAAAAAGGCGGAGCACAAGTGATGTACGCCATTTTACAGTTGTTCCCAAAGCATGGACCTACCAAAGGGCCCACTACAACATGTGTGGCCTCTTTCGTCACTGAGTTAGTAGTGCCCGAAGCACTGAGCAGGTGAGGAACCTGAGATTATAATGATGATGGGAGCACGAGTATGTCGTCAGCCATAGACGTATCAAGATTCGGCAACACGTGTGACACTTCTTTGTTGAAGATCGCGACTACATCATGAAGAAACTTGTTTCCACAAAAGGTGAGCAGTGACACTTGAGTACGCATCAGAAGGAGACAAAGGGTTGTAGCTGACTACATACAAAAATGCGACATAATATTTTAGACGAACGCACTCCTATATAATGTATTAATTTACATATTTAATTTTTTTTCCCAATAGCAGTAACGTTTTTTTAATAGCTGAAATGTCTGCAATATATTCAAGCAACTCAGTATACAATGACTAATCAAAATGTCCTTTTGTTTCCTTCAGCAATCATCCTTCAGAAGCAACCACGGCCTATCGAGCAACAGCAATGGAATTGTCTGCAACGTATTCAATATACTTTGACGTATAGAAGCAGAGTTCAAGTCGAGTGGTGATCTCTGATGGCCGCACTGTTTATACAAGGTAAGCACAGCAGCCTACATATACAATGTCATCATAGCAATGCATTAGAAATAAGTCGGCATAACGGGCGTCAGTAACGCAGTAGGCACTTCCATATAGACACCACTTGAACGCGGCACTATAACAAGTGAAATGTACCAAGTAAACTGTAGTGTTACCTTTATTTGTGAAAGGAGAGAAGCTCATATTATCAAACTTGGGCGACAAAATTATCGCCACTTTATCGGTAGGAAAGTGCTGCTAAAGTGGCGATAATGGGTTTGATAATATGCTCCATGGAATTCCAATCGAAGCTCATGTTAGATGTCCTTTACATCCTATATGACAGTCCACAACAAAAATAATGTTGAAATACTATAGTAAGATATTCAAGACTAGGATTGAAAACTACTGAGATCTAAGTTACAGATATAATAAAAATAGCGGTGAAGAACTACTAAAATGGCGGTGGACGGAGTACGTAATCAACGTTTGGCACCTCGACACTACCTTTCAAATAAATTTAGTAAAAATATGATTAATAATATATTACAAAAGTACAGCAGCTGATGACACACATGACCCGGAAAAAGAAAGCAACAAATTGTCTACCTGAAATAAAGAAACATTTGCTTGTTGAACTTCAAGAAAAAGAAAAAAAAACGTGGACTTCGAAACGAGGCTGCGCATGCGTAGAGAGTACAACTGCTACACAAAAAAAAGGAACGTTTTACATACTATAATACAAATGAAAGGGCATATTATCAACAAAAGGCGATACATTATAGCCGCTTTTATCGGCAGGAAACTGCCGATAAAGCGGAGGTAATGGGCTTGATAATAGGCCCTTGTAAATGCCCATAGCAGCCCAGGTTCTGATGTTAACCTGGGCTGCTATGGTTA
This sequence comes from Lissotriton vulgaris, assembly GCF_964263255.1. Classification (NCBI taxonomy): domain Eukaryota; kingdom Metazoa; phylum Chordata; class Amphibia; order Caudata; family Salamandridae; genus Lissotriton; species Lissotriton vulgaris. The sequence continues at coordinate 14,133 of NW_028252050.1, read as the reverse complement.
TTCACTAGCCAGTGTCTGACCCAGGGTGGTGTGGAGTGCAAAAAAACGATGGATTAAGGCCCAGATCCTTGTACTGGGGTGAATGTATGACATTGTTCTACATTCTGTCCATCAACTGTGTTTTTTGCAATTTTCACCCCGAGTGTGCTGGGTATACTCAGACGTGAGTCCCAGGCTCTCCACACCACTGGAGTCAAGCTATCCAGGCTGATGAAGGCTGATAGCCAAAAACCGGTCCTTGGATGCTTGATTCCGGTCTGGGAAAGACATGGCTTGGTAGTTCAGACTGGACTGTTCCCATGAGGCACAGGGTCAGAGCTGATTTGCATATAGCCAGTGTCTGACCCAGGGTGGTGTGGAGTGCAAAAAACCGATGGATTTAGGCCCAGATCCTTGTACTGGGGTGAATGTATGACATTGTTCTACATTCTGTCCATCAACTGTGTTTTTTGCATGGTTATTCACAAGGGCATATTATCAAGCCCATTAACGCCGCTTTATCGGCAGTTTCCTGCCTATAAAAGCGGCGATAATGTATCGCCTTTTGTTGATAATATGGCCCATTGCTCTTTTTTTTTACCAGTGAACTTAGATGCATATTATCAAGGACCAGTGTTAAAATTATCGCAGTTTTATTGACAGGAAACTGACGAAAAAACAGCGATAATGAGCTTGATAATACAGCCTTGTTATTTCCTATAGAAGCCCATGTTAACACCAGAACATGCGCTTTTATGGGAATTAACAAGGACGTATTATCAAGCCCACCCTCCCAACATTAATAAAAAACTCCAGACAATGCAGGTACCTGGAGCTGGAAGGTCATTTTACATATTTCTGTCCTAGAAAGGTGGTGTTCCCCGCAACGTGTACGGGGAGAGAGAAACAGAGAGCTCAAAACATATTTATTTTTAAAAAGACCGAGGGGTACCGCTCCCTAAGACTGCGGGGAGTAGGACCGTAACCCCCCCCCGCTCGTCATGACACCAGCAAAATGGCAATTTCCAGCACAGGGGAAAAATAACCACAGCAGCGATGTGGTTAATGCTTTATTGTGACTCGATTCTACCGACGCACAAGATGGCCACCAACACTTCCTGGTTTCGAGTGTTGACAGCCAATCAGCATGCAATATATATATTACCTACTGGGGGTCGTCAGTAGGTAGTTATAGTTAGGACCTAGTTTCCATAGGAAATCCGCAACATTCTATTGGAAATAACTTTGGCGCCGGTTGATGAATGTTCGTGAATTTCTCATAGAAGATGGCCCGCTCCGCTCCACTCCTTCCCTGAAAGTTTTGGGGGGATTTGTCAAGCAAGGGCTGAGAAAAAAGGGGGGTCCCAAAACGTGTTTTCCCCATGTTATTTTCCATAGGACGATTAGACACGGCTAGAGCCCGAATGGCTGAACGGAATTACAAGAAATTTGACAAAATGGTAGAGTCTGTTTCGCAGATTGCCCTTTTGTTTAAATTGTGTAAATACCTCCAGTAGTTGTTGAGAAAATCGAATGTAAAAAATGTATATATCTATAAGCGCGCACCGTGTGTGCACCCGTGCGCGCATCGTGCGCGCATCGGGTTTGCGCAAGCGGAATTCTGATTTGCTGTTAGAGGTCTGTGAACATTCGATTCGGTGGTAACCAGGAAGTGTTGGCCGCCATTTTGTCAGGGTGAGGCTGAAAAGAGGGCAGGGTAGAGAGTCCCTGACCCCCTAGCCTGTCTCAGGGGGTCCCTGAAGGACCCCGAAGGCCAAAATATATATATATTTTTTTTTAAAACGCGAGGTGCGCGCACGGTGCACGCACCCTCGAGGCTCAAGAGAGTAAAAAACAAAAGTGGAGAACATGAAAAGGGGTTATGGTAGAGACTCTATGACCCCCTAGGCCTTCTCAGGGCGTCCCTGAAGGACCCCAAAGGGCCCAAACCTTTTTTTTTTTTTAAATTGCGAGGTTCGCGCAAGGTGCTCGCACCCTTTAGCCGCCATTTTGTGTAGTTTCAGAAGGGAGTGAAAAATGAAATTGGAGAACGTGAAAAGGGGGCAGGGTAAATTCTTCATGGCCCCCTAGGCCTTCTCAGGGGGTCCCTGAAGCACCCCGAAGGGCAAAAAAAAATAGTCTTAAAAAAAAAAAAACAGTGAGGTGCGTGCACGGTGCTCGCACCCTTCTGCCGCCATTTTGTGTAGTTTCAGAAGAGAGTGAAAAACGAAAGTGGAGAACGTAAAAAGGGGGCAGGGTAGAGTCTCTCTGACCCCCTAGGCCTTCTCAGGAGGTCCCTGAAGTACCACGAAGGGCAAAAAAAACTTTTTTTTTTAAATCGCGAGGTGCGCGCACAGTGCTCGCACCCTTTGGGCGTCATTTTGTCACTCCGAGTTAGACGAGAATCAAAAAAAAAGTGGAGAACGTGAAAAGGGGGCAGAATAGAGACTCCCTGACCACCTAGGCCTTCTCAGGGGGTCCCTGAAGTACCCAAAGGGCAAAAAATCAAATCCACTTTTATTTTTAAATCTCGAGGTGCGCACACGTTGCATGCACGTTGAGCGCACGTTAAAAAAAATAAAATAACAAATTTCACTGTTTATATGTTGATTGAAGATGTCGAATATACTGTTCAACTTTATGCACATTAAAAAAAAAAGCTGAGCCATTGCAATTTTCCGGATACAGTAAATCTAATACAATATACATAGGCAGTTTGCTATAAAAAAATATAAAAAATATAATAATTGATACAGAAATTAGCCTTTTAAAAACCTTTGAAATTCATTTAAAAAACCATAGGTTTCACACATGTCATAGTTTGGAATTAGCATTTAAAAAACCTTGCAAATTCACTAAAAAAACATAGGTTTCACATACGTTATAGTTAGGAATTAGCATTTAAAAAACCTTAGAAATTCACTGAAAAAACCATAGGTTACACATACGTTATAGTTAGCTAGACATTTCTCTCATACAAAACCATTGAAATTCCCCCGTTATAGTTAGTTCAGCTAACTATAACTCGCACGCCCAAAATGCACTGCTGATGATGTCACATATTACATCACTCATGACATGGTCAGTGACATCACTCATGACATCACTGATGACATCTCAAATGACATCACTGATGATATCATCCTTGTGAAAGAGTGGCACACCTCCTTTTACTCTAATATAACCTTTGATACACACATTCAAAAATAGAAACTAACATTTTCAAAATAATGCAGATAACAATACCAGTTAGAACAACCTATTCAGTAATTTTAAAATCTACAAACACATCCACTCATTCACCAACGGTTCTATATACTCACTCATACATGTACTCACTCATCATATGTACTCATACACCTATACATCCTGTTACACACTACTACTCATTCATATAGTTACTCACACACATATTCACACATGCAAAAATCCATTTACTTGATTATACTGCTATATACACACCACTACACTTACATCTACAGAAACATACACTTATTTACTCTCTTAACCCCTTCCATGCTGATGACGGCTCCCGGCCAGGAGCGCACCCGCGATCGGAATGTGCCGCACAGGCGCAGAATCGCGGCCGCGCCCAAGGGGTTAAACAATCACTTATAGAAACACATACATATTTATACAGGAACTCTTCCAAACTCTCACTCTCACATATACTCAATTATATACATCAATATTCACATATACTAGTTTAAAACATATGTAGTTACTAATAAAGACACTACTGAGACACTCATTCACTCAATAACACACCCATACGCACACTCATTCTCCTATACAGTGCTGCACACATGCTGTCTTCAAAAGACACACAATCAGTGAGTCACTCATTCATGCATCTATGTGGTAAGTAATACCCCCACCAAACCATACACATACTCATACTGATACTCAAAAAACCAACTAATAACCCATAAACACACTCATGTAGCTACTCATCAACCCATGCAGCCACTTATATACAAACTGAGATACTAATACAGATATTTAAATATTTAAACATTACTCGTTAATACATGTATTCACTAAGATACAATTAATAAGTCACTTATACAATCAATTTTACAAAAAAAACATCCAATTAGACACTTATTTACCCATTTATTCTTCCGGTGACCTATATACATATATAAAAAAATTATATTTTTCAGAAAGACACACATTCACTGGATGATGTCATCAGTGATGTCATTTGAGATGTCATGAGTGATGTCATGAGTGATGTCACTGACCATGTCATGAGTGATGTTAAATGTGACGTCAACAGCAGTGCATTGCGGACGTGCGAGTTATAGTTAGCTGAACTAACTATAACAGGGGAATTTCAATGGTTTTGTATGAGAGAAATGTCTAGCTAACTATAACGTATGTGTAACCTATGGTTTTTTCAGTGAATTTCTAAGGTTTTTTAAATGCTAATTCCTAACTATAACTTATATGAAACCTATGTTTTTTTAGTAAAAATATATATATATATATATATATATATATATATATATTTATACATATTTATATATATATATATTTATACATATTTATATATACATTCAACAAGAATGCCTCTGCAATGAGGACGCCACTCCGCACTCGATGGAGTAACAAATCCTTTTATTCAGAACAGCAGCTATACCAGGTCGGTTTTATAAAATGTCCCAACGCGTTTCGAAGTACCTTACGTCTTTGTCAAGGGGCAGGCAGCAAGAGGCGGTGAGAGCTACACACGTCATTTCCCCACTTTTGTATGCTCTCTCCAGTGAGGCATATTGGTCGGTGTAGTTCCAATCAATTCCCCACATTAGGGTCCGTTTTCGTGCTGTACTTAATTTTTCCTGCGGGGAATTGATTGGAACTACACCGACCAGTATGCCTCACTGGAGAGAGCATACAAAAGTGGGGAAATGACGTGTGTAGCTCTCACCGCCTCTTGCTTGTTTTGTAAAAGACACTGGTGATTTTCTTACAAAAATTAAAAATGTAGATTGGTCCAATGAATTATGTCTAATGACTTTAGACATAGAATCCTTGTATACCAGCATCAATCACACACAAGGATTAGCTGCGGTTAGACACTTCTTAGCCACCAGACCCATTGAGTTGTATGCGCACAACAAAATGATTGTGGAACTAATTGATTGGTGCTTGCATAACAATTTTTTCCTGTTCAACAACATCTTGTACAAACAGAGGAGGGGAGTTGCTATGGGGGCCTGTTTCTCCCCGAGCTGCTGTTCTGAATAAAGGGATAAAGGGATTTGTTAATCCACCGAGTGCGGAATGGAGTCCTCATTGCAGAGGCATTATATATATATATATATATATATATATATATATATATATATATATATATATATATATATATATATATATATATTGACTGAAAAAACCATAGGTTATAGACCATATATAGTTACTGATCACATCCCTGATGATATCATTCATGTGATAATACGATGAACCTCTTCAGACTCTAATATAACCTTAGATACAATCAGTGTAAACAGACACTCACAGACTGTCACTCATCCATGGAGTTACTCACACACCTAGTCAGTCATGCAAAGAATCAATCACACCTCCATTTCCTCAACTATACAGTTATACAAACTTTACTTATTCAAACATATACTAACACATATTTACTCTCTTATACAATCCCTGATACAAAATCACAATGATCCATACAGCCACTCACACATTCACTGGCTCTTATGCATAGTTATTTATATATGTCAACTCTCACATGTACTGTGTTTTACATATGTACTTACTTTGGCATGTAGCACTGAGATATCCATTCGCTCACCAATACACTCATGCACACAGTCAACCGCCCATACAGCTGTTTCCACATGCACTTTTGAAACCATACATCTAGTGAATCAACTGCTCACACATCTATGCACAGAGTCATACACCTCCCAGCCACCCACACACACACTCAGTCTCCCATACAAATACTTGGGCAACCAATCAATAACCCATATAGTTACTCATATAGCTACTTATCAACACATGCAACAGTTTACAGAACAACAGACATACTGATGCACAAATTAAGACAGTTTAGTCACTAACCCATGCACTCAGTGAGACACATTTAATCACTCACTCATACAGTCAGTCATGCACCTACTAAATCCTTCATCCAGACACTTATACATCCACTCATTCTTCAATATGTAAGACATATTTTAACTTTACAGAAACATACAGTCACTGGATGTTGTCATCAGTGATGTCATTTGAGATGTCATCAGTGATGTCATCAGTGATGTCACTGACCATGTCATGAATGATGTAATATGTGACATCATCAGCAGTGGATTGCGGGTGCGCGATATATAGTTAGTGCAACTAACTATATATGGAATTTCAATGGTTTTGTGTGAGTAAAATAAGGTTTTGTAAATGCGAATTCCTAACTATATATGGTCTATAACCTATGGTTTTTTCAGTGAATTTTCAAGGTTTTGTAAATGCTAATTCCTAACTATATATGGTCTATAACCTATGGTTTTTTCAGTGAATTTTCAAGGTTTTGTAAATGCTAATTCCTAACTATATATGGTCTATAGCCTATGGTTTTTTCAGTGAATATATATATATACATACATATATAAACATATATCATCTGTATATCTATATAAATACAAACATAAATGCATGCATACATATACTTATATGCATACAGATGCATGTTATTTACATGAAAGTTGAAAAAACACTAATAAAAGCAAAGCTAAAAAGTCACCTCATTACAAACAGAATGGCTTTAACTTAAACGAGGGCGAGATCTATTGCATTTTCAATGCTTGTTTACTTTGGTTCCATCAAGAAGGCATTCAGATGTGTCACACATTTGCCATAAATTCTGAATGTTAGCACTCTAGTTGCACATTATATCACTGTAGTAAAGCTACTGCTCACTAGGGACGTCTGCTGCTGGTATTCAAAGTGCATGTTTCAGTCTGCATGTCAGAATTTTTTTAATGAAATAGAAGAGGATTTGAGAAGTCACTCAAAATGATCCCTAATTTTTCTTTCTGAAGCACTAATCATACTTTCTATGGCAAAATTAACCCCCTCATGTTGTTCCTTTTTAAATTGAGTGTTTATCAGACTTACCACTTCATTCCAATCAAGATGGCTTCTGGTGTGCCATACTTTTGTCATAAGTAAGACTGTTAGCGCTCTAGTTGTTCTTTAGAACACTCTGGGACATTCTGTCATTGGGCTATACTTGGGGTACATCTGGGTGATATTTGGGCTACATTTAGGCTCTTTTGTCTCTGGTGGCCATCTTGGGAGACTGTATGTCAGAATTTTTTAATGAAATTGAAGAGGGTTTGAGAAGTCACTCAAAATGTGCCCTAATTTTTCTTTCTGCAGCACTAATCATAATTCATATGGCAAAATATGACCCCTCATGTTGTTCCTTTTTAAATTAAATGTTTTAAGAGTTACCACTTTATTCCAATCATGATGGCTTCAGGTGTGCCATACCTTTGTAATAAGTAGGACTGTTAGCGCTCTAGTTGTTCTTTAGAACACTCTGGGACATTCTGTCATTGGGCTATACTTGGGCTACATCTGGGTGATATTTGGGCTACATTTGGGCTCTTTTGTCTCTGGTGGCCATTTTGGGAGACTGCATGTCAGAATTTTTTATTGAAATAGAAGAGGATTTGAAAAGTCACTCAAAATGTGCCCTAATTTTTCTTTCTGCAGCACTAATAATACCTTCTATTGCATAATATACCCCCTCATTTTGTTCCTTTTTAAATTAAATGTTTTAAGAGTTACCACTTTATTCCCATCACAATGGCTCCAGGTGTGCTATACCTTTGTAATAAGTAGGACTGTTAGCGCTCTAGTTGTTCTTTAGAACACTCTGGGACATTCTGTCATTGGGCTATACTTGGGCTACATCTGGGTGATATTTGGGCTACATTTGGGCTCTTTTGTCTCTGGTGGCCATTTTGGCAGACTGCATGTCAGAATGTTTTAATGAAATAGAAAAGGATTTGAGAAGTCACTCAAAATGTGCCCTAATTTTTCATTCTGCAGCACTAATCATACTTTCTATGGCAAAATATACCCCCTCATGTTGTTTCTTTTTAAATTAAATGTTTTAAGAGTTACCACTTTATTCCAATCAAGATGGCTTCAGGTGTGCCATACCTTTGTAATAAGTAGGACTGTTAGCGCTCTAGTTGTTCTTTAGAACACTCTAGGAGGCTGCAGTAGAACACAAAGGAATCAACTGACAGTCTCTGTCCTTGTTGCATGTACATGTTTTACTGAGAATGTCAGACTTCATTTTCACATGACTGAGAAAGATAATGTGAATTTACAGAAAATATGCTTTCAGTTTAGCTTATAGATCCCCTTCCAAACCACTGTGGGAAAATCATGAGATATTAGTTTTCTTTCAAACAATATTCATGATATCACAGCAGAAGGTTTTTTCACATGGTAAAATCACCTTAGAACCCACCACAATTCCTAAAACGAGTATGGTACCATCAACAAATGATTTATAATGTAACTAAAGTCCTAAAACCCTCTATTAACTACAATGCTTTTTAATGAGGTGCTATCATGTATATTGGTCCCAAGATGGCTGCCAACACTTCTTGGATGAAGTGCTGACAGCCAATCAGATCAGATGTGTGGTTAGGCTCCGCCCAGATATATATCTTTTTTTGAACCTAAATTACTCAAAATCCACTGGAGCACATATATTGAGACCTAGCAAAGGCACATCGGGCTAACAGTCCCTACAATTTTGCCAAGTTTCGTGCAAATCCATTCAGCCGTTCGAGCTAAAAGTGAGGCCAACCGCCCTATGGAAATTAACATGGGAAAAATGTGTTTTGGGACCCCCCTTTTTTCTCGGCCCCCCTTGATGAAACCCCCCCAAATTGTCAGGGGCTGCTCAGAAACAAAATGTTCCATTTTCCTGAAAATTTCAGCCAATTCCGTCCACAAACGCCAAAGTTATTAGACATAGAATTTTCAAAAATCCCATAGAGAAAAAATCCTAACTATATATACCTACTGGCGACCGCCAGTAGGTAATATATATATATATATATTCACCGAAAAAAAACATAGGTTTCAGAGACGTTATAGTATTTTCTCCATAGTATGTGTTCTTCGAGAATAGGAACTCAATTCAATTTATTATTAAATGAGGGGCCTGTTATTTATATATATTTGCCGTATTTGTAAAGTAGTATGAACTTTTCCTCCACATAACAATGAAATTCATATATTTTCCGTATTTGCACAGTAATATGAACGTTTCTGCCACATAAGAATGAAATGCCATGCATGTATCCAAAGCCCTTGTTATGTCTACAATTAGTTTTGTCATAGATATGTGAATGCTAGTCTGTCTTCTTACCACTACCCCATGTTTTAAAGTCTTTTTACTATGGGTTTTACTGGTCGGATTACAATCTGCTATTTCATTGGTGGTTGGTAATTTAAAATTGTGTTGGGCACTAAGCACTTTCATCTGGTGAGCAAGGCGACTGAGTTCGCCGAAACGTGTCGGATTGTGGCATGGAGAGACGCCTTTACTGCAACTGACGTCTCCAGGCGCACTGTGTACAGGGAGACGAGCAGTAGGAAGTGTGGGCTGTAATAACAGTTTCTGCCCAGTACAAGTGCCGGTTCAAGTCCAACCACGCTCGACATCAGCCCCTCAAACTTGAGACATCCAAAAAACAGGCTGATAGTAATATCTCCCAAAAACGCGAAGAACAAACTGCATGATGGGTAAAGCAGTCCTTACAACACTTTTTGTTTGTGTCTTAGAGCGTGAGTAGGAGGATCACAGCCTACCTTAGGAGGATGGCCTAACACTTTGAAATCAACTTAGAACCACAGCGCCAGAGGCAACTGATGAAGGCTTTCGCCGAAAAGCGTCTTACCAGGCTCTGAACTACTATAATTACAGCCACGCCGTGTCCCCTTCTGTCCACTCAACGGAGGAAGATGTTCTTTGAAATATAAGCGTGTTGTCAATGTCACGTACTGGGGACCCTTCCTTAAAGCATCACAGGATCATTGGCACTTACCTAGATCACAGCCCTTCCCTGGAAGCAGTGGGACTGCTGTCTGTTGACAGCCCATACAAATGGAGAGACGCCACTACTGCAACTGACGTCTCCAGGTGCACTGTGTACGGAGAGACGAGCAGTAGGAAGTGTGGGCTGTAATGACAGTTTCTGCCCAGTACAAGTGCTGGTTCAAGTCCAACCACGCTCAACATCAGCCCCTAAAACTTGAGACATCCAAAAAACAGGCTGATAGTAACATCTCCAAAAAACGCGATGAACAAACGGCATGATGGGTAATGCAGTCCTTACAACACTTTTTGGGAGTCTCTTAGAACGTGAATAGGAGGATCACAGCCTACTTTAGGAGGATGGCCTAACACTTTGAAATCAACTTAGAACCACAGCGCCAGAGGCAACTGATGAAGGTTCTCGCCGAAACGCGTCTTGCCAGGCTCTGAACTACTATAATTACAGCCACGCCGTGTCCCCTTCTGTCTACTCAACGGAGGAAGATGTTCTTTGAAATATATATATATATATATTTATTTTTTTCACCGAAAAAAACATAGATTTCAGAGACGTTATAGTTAGAAATTAGCATTTAAAAAACCTTGGAAATTCACAGAAAAAATATACGTTTCAGGGGTGTTATTGTTAGCTGGACATTTCACTCGTACAAAACCATAGAAATTCCTCTGTTATAGTTAGTTATGCTAACTATAACTCGCTCGCCCACAATGCACTTCTGATGATGTCACATATTACATCATTCAAGACATGGTCAGTGACATCACTGATGACATCTCAAATGAAATCACGGATGACATCACTGATGACATCATCCAGTGAATGTGGTTTAGTTTGAAATGTAAATATGTATTATATATATATACATATATATATATATATTCCATATATAGTTAGTTGCACTAACTATATATCGCGGACCCGCAATCCACTGCTAATGATGTCACATATTACATCATTCATGACATGGTCAGTGACATCACTGATGACATCACTGATGACATCTCAAATGACATCACTGATGACATCACTGATGACATCTCAAATGACATCACTGATATCTCATTTGACATTACTGATTACATCACTGATGATATCATTTATGTGATAATACATCTTCAGACTCTAATATAACCTTAGATACACTCAGTGTAAACAGGCACTCACAGACTGTCACACATCCATGGAGTTACTCACACACCTAGTCAGTCATGCAAAGAATCAATCACACCTCCATTTCCTCAACTATACAGTTATACACACCTTACTTATTCAAACATATACTAACACATATTTACTCTCTTATACAATCCTTGATACAAGTTCACAATGATTCATACAGCCACTCTCACATTCACTGGCTCTTATGTTCAGTTATTTATATATGTCAACTCTCACATGGAGTGTGTTTTACATATGTACTTACTTTGACATGTAGAACTGAGATATCCATTCACTCACCAATATACTCATGCACACAGTCAACTGTCCATAGAGCTGTTTCTACATGCACTTTTGAACCCATACACCTAGGGAATCAACTGCTCACACATCTATGCACAGAGTTATACACCTCCCAGCCACCCACACACATACTCAGTCTCCCATACAAATACTTGGGCAACCATTCAATAACCCATATAGTGACTGATATAGCTACTGATTTAAACATGTAGCAGTTTACAGAAGAACATAAATAATGATTGCCAAATTAAGACACTTTAATCACTAACCCATGCACTCAGTTAGACATATTTAATCATTCTCTCATACAGTCAGTCATGCACCTACTAAATCCTTCATCCAGACACTTATACATCCACTCATTCTTCAATATGTAAGACATATTTTAACTTTACAGAAACATACAGTCACTGGGTGTTGTCATCAGTGATGTCATCAGTGATGTCATTTGAGATGTCATCAGTGATGTCATCAGTGATGTCACTGACCATGTCATGAATGATGTAATATGTGACATCATTAGCAGTGGATTGCGGGTCCGCGATATATAGTTAGTGCAACTAACTATATATGGAATTTCAATGGTTTTGTGCAAATAAAATAAGGTTTTTTAAATGCTAATCCCTAACTATATATGGTCTATAACCTATGGTTTTTTCAGTGAATTTTCAAGGTTTTGTAAATGCAAATTCCTAACTATATATGATCTATAACCTATGTTTTTTTCTGTGAATTTCATTGGTTTTTTAAAAGCTAATATCTATAGCTGTAAAATATATTCTTTATTAAGTGACGTATCACGTAGCCCGTGAGACGCCTCATGATGCATCGCATAACCGTGACATATCGTCTCTGCAGCGCAAACCAAACCCAAAACGTAAGCGCGCCAGAACACGCTTAAAGATATATATATATTTTTTTAACCTTAATTAGACAAAATCCACACGTGCACATATCACAAACGTTCAAAAAACACAATATGTCGGGCTCCCGTTACGCTGCCGGTTAGCTGCCCGGTTAACGTACCAGGAAGCACCTTTACAGCGAAAAATCGCAATTTTTTTTTTCACCCCCCAGGGAACTTTAATAGCCCCCTCATCAATCCTAGGGGTTCAGGAGGGGTCTGCCTTACCCCTTTCATTCATTTACACCTTTTTTTTTTCCACCTCTTGTCTCTCGATCCCACAGAGAGACAAGATGGCGGCCGCTCCAGACTGTTTACAATGATAACAGCCAATCAGCTTCTCCTCAGACTCCCGTTACACTGCCGGTTAGCTTCCCGGTTAGCTGCCCGGTTAGCTGCCCGGTTCGCGTACCAAGACGCGTCTCTACGGCGAAAAAATCGGATTTTTTTTTTTTTTTTGGCCCCGCGTGGCTTTATAATGTCCCCCTCATCAATCCTAGGGAGTCAGAAGGGGTCTACCTTGCCCTCTTTCCTTCATTTCCCCCTTTGTTTTGGCCTCCTCTTGTCTCTCGATCCTACCGAGAGACAAGATGGCGGCCGCTCCGGACTGTTTACAATGTTGACAGCCAATCAGCTACTCCTCAGACTCCCGTTACACTTCCGGTTAGCTTCCCAGTTAGCTGCCCGGTTAGCTGCCCGGTTCGCGTACCAAGACGTGTCTCTACGGCGAAAAAATCAGAATTGTTTTTTTTTTTTTTTGGGCCCGGGGTGGCTCTATAATATCCCCCTCATCAATCCTAGGGGGTCAGAAGGGGTCTACCTTGCCCCCTTTCCTTCATTTCCCCCTTTGTTTTGGCCTCCTCTTGTCTCTCGATCCTACCGAGAGACAAGATGGCGGCCGCTCCGGACTGTTTAGAATGTTGACAGACACCGGAGAGCCAATCAGCTTCGCTTCGCAAAGTTCCGATACGCGAAAAGTTCGCGAACCGGAGCGCTGCCCGGAGCGCTGTTACAGATATATATCTTGTTTTAAACGTTAATTTCTCAAAATTCACTGAAGCACATATATTGAGACCTAGCAAAGGCACATCGGGCTAACAGTCCCTACAATTTTGCCAAGTTTCGTGGAAATCCATTCAGCCGTTCTGGCTAAAAGTGAGGCCAACCGCCCTATGGAAATTAACATGGGAAAAACGCGTTTTGGGACCCCCCTTTTTTCTCGGCCCCCCCTTGACGTACCCCCCCCAAATTTCCAGGAGCTGCTCAGAAACAAAATGTCCTGAAAATTTCAGCCAATTCCGTCCACAAACGCCAAAGTTATTAGGCATAGAATTTTCAAAAGTCCCATAGGAAAAAAATCCTAACTATATATACCTACTGGCTATCGCCAGTAGGTAATATATATATATATATATATATATATATATACACCAGTACTCTATCAAACGAATCCACTCAAAGGACAGGACTCAGATAGATAAGCGCGGACCCAATCTTTCGTGCTTTTCAGTTTTTATTGAAAGAAAAATTTGCCACGCATCAGTATGCCGCCATGACGCGTTTCGGTCCGACCTGGACCTTGATCACATCATCATATATATATACCAATCTGCATTGAAGATTGAGTGGATATACAACTGTCTGGATGGAGAATTTAGTAGATGTCTGACTGTT
>NW_028252049.1:0-52314 GCF_964263255.1 Lissotriton vulgaris | reverse complement strand
CCCTCAATCGCCAACTATATTCCTCCATCTCTCCGATACGTCTTGAGTTGCTCAATCTATCCTTGAGTACAGCTTCTGTCCCCCGGGCATGGAAACACGCCAAAGTGGTCTGTAGTAAATGTAGCAAGAGACCACAGGTGTACCACAACTGGTTTATTGCAGGAAAGCAGCAGAGAACAACCTCAACACAAGCTGGCCAGGCACAAACTGTCACCACCTAGAACACTAGGAGGAGGCAGAGCCATCTACATTCTGGAATGAATGACACAGGTAAGAATCATGGTACAGCATGGAAATAGAGGAAAGATAGATATACAACACATCTCCTCCCGTAGAATAAAAGAAGAGAAACATGTCATGAAAGGAAACTTAACACAAAAGGTAAACATGTCATGGAAAGGAAACTTAACGCAAAACTAAAGAAGAATAGCGAAAACAGCAATATAAGTTGCGGAAATCAATTGAGCAATAAAAAACACAACAATTGATCAATAAAAACTAGGCAATGAAAGGGACACACGTCACCCCTCTAAAAGACCTAATCGCAACAGAAATCATTCAAGTAAGCAGGGGGTCTATGGCACCTCTGAGGTCTGGTGGCAGGAGGCAAGGAAGGGCTGGGATCAGAAACAGGGTTGGGATCAGATACAACGGGATCAGGAGCATCCCCTCCACCATCGCCCCTCACCAAAGCATTTACAGGAGCAGGCACAACATGAGCTGGACCCTGAGAGGGAATAAACATGAACCCTGAAGATGAGGGGTCCTGGGCAGAAACAGAGGAAGAAAAGGAGGACGGAGAGGAAACAGAAACAGGACAAGCACCAGCTTTCTGATAGAGGGCGACCCTCCTTAAATTCCATTTTTCCCCATTAGAGAGGACAACATAGTGAGGATAGACCATCTTTACAAGAAAGGGACCACGGAATTTAGACAAACCACCCGAAACACGACCAGACTTTACCTTGACAAGATCACCTTTTGCGATTTTACTAGAAACAACTTTAGCAGGGTGACCCACAGAAAACATACCAGAAGACTTATCGCCTATAACGAGTTTACGTGAAACGCCCTTAGTAGGCAGACTCAGAGAACTCTTACTTGAAGCACACTTAGCAGGCAGACCCACAGGACTCTTACAAGAAGGCTTTGGAGCCACTCTGGACACCTCACCCAAGACCGACTGACAAACCATGTCCTTGAGCCAAGAGGGAATCAGTTTGGTGCTGGGAACCCTACCCCTCATCATCTCAAAAGGGGACTTGAGCTGAGAGCCATGAAGAGTGGTACAATACGCATAGACCATTTCACTAACAAGGGAAGAGACAGAAGAACTACTGGAGAGGGCCATTTGAACAGTACCTTTCACCAATCTATTAAGGCGTTCACAAAGACCATTCCCCTGGGGATTGTAGAGAGAAGTCCTATGGTGAGAAATACCACAATCAGCCAAAAAGGCTTGCATGTCATGCAAAACCAACTGTGTGCCATAAGAAGCGTCTCCTAGGCAACAGCAGACAACAATGACAGGACGATGACGTCGGAGCTACAACAAAGCCGTTGCTTAAGGCTATGGTTGCGCTCGTGCTTCGCTCGCGCAGGGCCCAAAAGTACTCACAATTTCACCAGATGGGCGTCTTCAGCCAGAATTGAAGCGGACCAAGTGGAAATTGACAGAGTCCACGCGTCACAGGTTCGTTTTCTGTCGAGGGTGCTCCGCTGCAAGCTGCTTACTGGTACGATGTCTTGTCTGAATCAGGCATCAAGTGGAGGTCTTCAAAGGTACTGGCCAGCATAAAAAACGTCGCCAAAATTGTAGTAAATGTAGCAAGAGACCACAGGTGTACCACAACTGGTTTATTGCAGGAAAGCAGCAGAGAACAACCTCAACACAAGCTGGCCAGGCACAAACTGTCACCACCTAGAACACTAGGAGGAGGCAGAGCCATCTACATTCTGGAATGAATGACACAGGTAAGAATCATGGTACAGCATGGAAATAGAGGAAAGATAGATATACAACATGGTCCCATTATTAAAAAATCCTTCTCTGGACCTGAGCGACCCTGGGAACTATCGACCAATCTCCCAGCTTCCATTCCTGGCTAAGCTGATGGAATCCCATGTGAATTCCATCTTGGCAGGATTCCTTGAGCAGAACGCCATTCTTGATGTAACGCAGCAAGGCTTTAGGCCACGGCACAGCACTGAGTCTGCCCTACTCACCGTGTCAGAGAGCATCCAAGGGAGTCTGGACATCGGGGACTCTGCGGTACTGGTCCTTCTGGAACCTCAGTGCAGCATTTGATACGATCTCTCACGACATCCTTTTGAAGCGTCTCAGGGAAGTGGGATTGGGAGACTTGGCACTGGCCTGGCTGCGGTCTTTTCTTGAGGACAGGTCTTTTCAGGTTCTGGTCCCTCCAAATCACTCTTGAGAGGCGGCTCTACATCGGGGAGTCCCGCAGAGCTCTGTTTTGAGTCCCTTGTTGTTCAACTTGTATGTTGGACCCTTGGCAGAGGTGGCAAAGAGCAGAGGACTATCCCTGGTGTCCTACGCGGACGACACCCAATTGGTGCTGGCTTTCTCGCAGAAGTGCGATAGCACACTGGTCAAGTTTAAGGACGATCTCCTGGCAATCTCGGACTGGATGGCGGCTAACTGTTTACAGTTGAACGCCAGCAAGTCTGAGATTCTCCTCTTTGGCAGGGATCGCGAGCTGTGGTCCGACCAATGCTGTCCGGATTGATGGAGCAAGTTTTCGCATATTGCGCGACTTTCTTGTATTCATGAACCTCAAATAACTTTAACCTTGTAATCAATCCGTTTTGTCTTACTAATATTGCACATTTTACACTACACGGGGTGTCCCAGAGACGCTTGCCTATATGTTTATTAATCGTAATACGCTTGCCTTTAAAATGGTCGCTGCTTTGCGGGAATTTAGTCTGCGCATGCGTCGGTCATACCCATGTGACGTGACGTACTCGCAGTTCTGGAGGGAATCTATTGCTCATGCGCAGTGCATTTAAGATGGCCACTTTGTTTTTCATATGCTCTACGCTTGCAATGCCGCTTTTGCAAAACTATCTTTTCTGCACTTACCCTAATGCTATAGTTATTATAAAGTAAGGGGTGTAGTATAGCCATTCATGGTATACAGTGTATTAATTTTTTTGTGTTTCTAAATTGTTTTCACTTACTTTTCATGTACTGTATTCTTTGGGCCTGAGAGACGCTTGCGACTCCATATTTGAAGCTCATATGGTCCCAATCACGTGATGGGGGAAAAGAAAGTCATGCAGCAGTGGAACTCAGCCAGCTGGCAGCCGAAGTCAAGATGCTCCTGGGAACCGACCTGTTACCCAGCAAGACGAAGCTGACTTGTACCTGCATTCACAACATTTGTATACATTGCTGTGTACCCTATTGTATTCTAAAAATCTTTTTTTTTTTTTTTTATCCTCATTTGCGTGCATGGCTCCAATCTATCCAACCAGGAATATGCCACGGAGCTAAGAAAACCGGCTGTGCTTCTGTACCGTCTCAGCGTTAGCTGGGAGGGAGATCTTAGTTGGAGGGGGAAGAAGCCAAATCCCAGCAGCACATTCACACAAGCCTGGAAGTTCTTGCTTAGGGCTGTTCATTGGAAGATAGTGCCCGTGACACCGTAGCCCCATTTGTTCCGTGACTCTACGCCATTAAAAACAATGGTTGGCAATGCTCGCATTAATCATAGGATCCTGGGGGAAAAAAACAAAAAAAAACCCAGGCTCAATGCGACCGTGCCAACTGTGTCCAAAAAGCTCTCCTACTTGGACTTCCACCTCTAGCTAGATCAAGTTTGGAAATCTGGAGGACAGAGGTTCGCCATTCGTGAATAGAAGGAGGCTTGGCGTCCTTCCAATGTCTACAGATCTCTCTGCGAGCTGCCAAAATGGAGTAGAATACGAAGTTAGAAGCTGCATTACGTACTTTGTTCTTCAGGCCAAAAATAACGAGGGCAAGATCTATGGAAATGTGAAAGCCCAATGCCAAAGATAGATCATTTCCTATAGAATCCCAGTATGTTGTTAATTCTGGATATTCGTAGAACATGTGGATATCAGATGCGGCAACAAGTCGGCATCTTGGGCATGAGACCGGACCTGTCGAAGAGAATTTTGACAGTCTCAACGGGGAGTAGTAAGCCCTGTGAATTGTGAAGAGATGGTTCCGACGTAGCCAAGCTGGCTTAACCAGGTCCCACAGTGCCACACAGGAAGCTGACCAAAGCTCCTCCAGATCTATTTCTGGCAATACGTCGGCCCATAATGTTGCAGGGAGGCAACATTTGCCATCTATTTCCTCCATGATCTTATACCAAAGAGATATTTCCTTTTTTGCAGGGGGACTATCTAGCAGACACGTAACTAATTCGCTAGTGGCACTAATTCTGGTCGCCCGCTCCTCTAATCTTTCCGCACCTCTCACAGTCGTCCTTGTCTATCGCCCTCCCCTGAGTATGCCCCTGTTTGTGGACTCCCTGCAGGAACTCCTCGCTACGCTTGTAGTCAACAACTCCTCTGTCCTCCTGCTAGGGGACTTTAATTACTGGTGTGGCGACCCCAGGGAGGACTCAGCGTCCAAGGACTTCACGGCCACTCTTTTATGCCTCAATCTTAAATCCCATGTACTGGTCCCTACCCACAATCTTGGACACATTCTGGACCAAGTCTGGTCATCCCAGGACATAGTTCCCCCCCCCAGCATCCTCCCTTGTACCTGGTCCGATCATTCTCTCATTTCCTTTACCATCAACATTGGTTCCCCTTACAAACCCCCTCGTCCCAAGAATGTTTTCTCTCGTAGCTGGAATCGTGCTGACTTGTCTTCTCTCTCTCATTCCCTTGCTTCTTCTCTTCCTGACCTTACTGGCACTTCCATTGACTCACAGGCCGCTGCAGTTGGCAACTGGCTATCTTCCGCATGCGATTTAGTAGCCCCCCTTAAGTTAGTCAAGTCCATTCGCCCTCATGAGGCCCACCGTTGGTTCAACTCGGAACTCAAGATCCTCAAATTGGAACTTAGACGCTCGGAGCGCCTTTGGCGCCGTAGCTACTGCCCCGACCTCAAGGCCAAATACAAATCTCTTCTTAAAGAGTACAAGAAGGCCATTCTGGCCACAAAGACCAAGTATTTCTCCGAACAAGTAACTCTTTCGGCCAACAAATCCAAAGAAATCTTCTCCTTGGTCAACAATTTAGCCACCTCTGATCGTGCTTGCCCTCACTTCACTCCCTCCCAGGCCCTCTGTTCTTCGTTAAAAAACTTCTTTATCGAGAAGATTGTTAAAATCAAATCTAACATCTCTGTTACTCCTTTTACTCCTATTCACTCTGTTCCCTCTGCGCCTAAATCTTCCTTTTCCTCTTTCCCGCCCCTCTCCTTGGACTCTTTCTTAGCTCTGCTCACCAAAACCAAGTCTGGCTCTCCCACCGATTGTGCCCCTGCCCGTATTCTTAAAACTCTCTTCTCTTCTTGTCCTGCTACCCCTCTTTCCCTCCTCAACGCCTCTCTTTCCACCGGATTGGTCCCTTCTTCATTTAAATCTGCTATTGTTTCCCCCATTCTTAAAAAACCTGGTCTTGACTCTTCTCTCCCTTCCAATTTCAGACCTATCTCTCTTCTTCCCTATCTTGCTAAAATTCTGGAATCTTACGTCACCTCTTGCCTCTCTGCTTGTGTCGAACAGAACCAACTCCTTGCTTCTCACCAAGCAGGTTTTTCGCTCGGGTCATTCGACCGAAACCGTGGTGCTAGCCGTCCTTGACGAGCTTAAAGCCAAGGCCGACGTCAACTCTCCCCAAGCTTTGATTCTCCTTGACTTGTCCGCTGCGTTTGACACGGTCGACCATAACATTCTTTTGGACCGTGTCAGGGCATACAAGGCCTTGGATCCCGTCCTTTTTGACAGGACGTTCTCAAGCTGTTCACCTCCCCGGCTTTTCTGCTCCCCCCTCCCGGTGCCCTGTGGGGTTCCCCAAGGCTCCTCCCTTTCTCCCCTTCTTTTCAATCTTTACATCCACCCACTTATCTCTTCCCTCCTTGAGCTGGGGGTCTCTGTGTTTAACTACGCAGATGACCTCCAGCTCGTCTTTGATCTTTCTTCTTCTTCTCACTCCCTTTCTTTCTTTCATTCCACTATGGTCTTTATTTCTGGGTGGATGAGCGCCAACCACCTCAAGCTCAATCCAGATAAGACTGAGCTTGTCTTGACTGGCGACTCATCCAGCCCTTGGTCCCCTGCCTTCTGGCCCCCTATTCTTGGCCCCCCTCCCACCCCGGTTTCCTCCGTCAAAACATTGGGCATCAAGGTCAGTCAGGACCTGTCCATGCACGGCCAAGTCAGTGCCGTGGTGTCCTCTTGCTTCCTCTCCCTCCGGATGATCCGGAAAATCTCCCGCTTCTTTTCTTTTGACTCTCTCAAAATCATTATTTCTGCCCTCATCACTTCCCGCCTCGATTATGGCAATAGCTTGTTCTCAGGCATTCCTGCCTATGAAACCCGCCGCCTTCAAGCTATCCAAAATCAGGCTGCCCGTCTCATCTTTCACTTGCCCAAAACCCATCACATCACTCCTGCCCTCAAATCCCTCCACTGGTTACCCATCCTGCAGAGATCTTTGTTCAAGCTAGGGTGCCTTGTTTATCGGGCCCTTGATCACTCTGCACCGGCTTTCATCAATTCTCTGATTTCCCGTCACACCCCTGCCCGCACTCTCCGTTCATCCTCTTCTGCCCTCCTCACTGTTCCCCGTTTCCACAAATCTCGCACTGGTGGAACTAGATTTTCTGTTCTTGCTCCCCGGTTTTGGAACTCCCTTCCTCTCTCTTTGCGTTCTATCCCCATTTTTTCACATTTCCGTAAAGCGCTTAAAACTTTTCTGTTTGCCCTGGCCTACCCCCGCTAAACCTCCTGGCCCTGTCTGTTCTGTTCTTTAGAGCTCTCAGCGCCAGGAAGCCGTTTTGGCCATCGTGCGCTCTACAAATATTTTCATTCATTCACCTATAGGTAGACTGCTACTCCGGGATGTCTGTGTATTGTATGCCTGGGACCAGCTTGAGATTTGTATAAATTTGAATCTGGACAAACTTGGCCCGACCTTAATTGTTAAGTAGTCCCAAGGGAGTAGTGTTCCGTCCTTAAACAGGTCACCCCAGGTATTGATGCCGGCCGCTCTTAATGGTTGGGTTAATGTGTCTTCTGCCCAAACTGGGGGAGATGGTAGGTCCCATATTGGAGCTCTCTCTAAATAATACCCCAGTTTAATTGCCTACCTCATTCTGTACCATGTGGAAGCTATCCCCTTTAAAGTCTTTAGTTCTATTTTTAAAAAAAAAATTTGGGTCTCCGAATTTAAACAAAAAGCTACCCTGTCTGACTCCCTCACAGTTCAATAACATAGAGAACATATGGCCTACCCCTGTTGCTGCTGGTATTTTTAGCAACATCCGTGCGTGCGAAAGCTGAAAAGCCCACGCATAAATCTGAAGATCCGGTCCCGCTAACCCTCCCTTCTCTCTGCGGCGTCTTATTTTCTTCCAAGAGATTCTTGGACTTTTACTATTCCAAATGAAAGTTGAAATCGCGTTTTGTAGTTTAGAAATTAATTTGGGATAAAAAAAAAGTGGGATTGAATTAAATAAAAAGGAAATCTTAGGCAGAATACACATTTTTACCAAATTAACCTTACCTAGGATGGTGATTGGAAGATGTGACCAATCCCTCATATTTTTACGACACTGTGCTGCTATTATAGAAAAGTTTAAGGAAGCGATCAGGTCGATGTCTTTACCTATATTTACCCCCAAGTATCGTAATTGAGGTCTAGATGTCTCATTAAAAGTAGTTAAGTCGGTGTTCCAAGTCATTGACTCTGTTTTGGAAGCGTTGACTTCGTATCCAGAAACGTTGCCAAATTTAAGAGCTAGGTCTATCACCTCTGGATATGCTGCATTGATATCTGACGTGAAAATCATTATATCGTCAGCATAAAGTGCCACCTTTTTTTCCCAATCACCAAAAATAAAGGGTTTAATAAGTGCGCTGTCTCTTAATGTTTGTGCAAAGGGTTCCCTATACAAATCGAAGGGGAGGGGAGACAAGGGGCAACCCTGTCGGGTTCCTCTGGTTACATTAAACGACGCTGTAAGGCCCCCATTAATCAGAATTGAAGCTGAAGGGCTACGATATAACAAATCTATTGCCCTGCTGACTTGTACCTGCATTCGCAACATTTGTATACACTGCTGTGTACCCTATTGTATTCTAAAAATCTTATGCCATGGGAACTGGAATGTAAGTGGTGGGTTCGAAAATGAATATTAAGCCTGAGAAAGTCTAAAATTTAGGTGGTGTTATGACCTAACCATCTCACTTGTCCAATCAGAAGTTGGGGATCCTTTCACTTGCAACATTGGTGGGTGGTACACTGACACGAAAACAGTATAACTAGCCTAGGTTTAGCTAGAGAAATTGTCCGACTTGTCCAAATAGCTGACCTGTCACTGACCCAACAAACTCTATAGGTGACTGATACAGAGAGCTGTGGAGCACTCTGTCCGTATTTTCCACAAACCCAGTCGGGGTTTTGGAAACCTTAAGTGCTGGCGAAGCACTTTGCTGGTAGATTCAAGAACCCAATCGGGGTTATTGGCAGATTCCTTGCAGAGAGGGAGTAGCGCAGGCGTTGCATCCGAAGCTGTAGGTGTTGGTCGTACCCTTTGGTGAGCCCAGTCCTGATCCAAATCCTGGGGTTATCCTGTCCTGATTGTCCATGAGCCGTACCTGCTCGCCTACTGGCAACCTAAGTCCTTGAGGGTCCTTTCCCGCCTTTTCCACTGACCCGTGGTCAGGGTTAGTCTTCATTCTGTCCTAGGTAAATATAAATCTACGTGGGTTTTTGTCTATCTAAACTCTCCTTGTCTCAAATAAAGCATAATTGCCTACGTCTTTTCCCTGTATTTCTATAAATAATATTTCATGCAAATTTGTCTATTAGCATGTTCCACTTTTCTCCCTACCTTTAGTCCATTATTGATTTGTCTGCATATATAGTATGTTCCATTCTTACCCTCCCTATAGAAAATAAGCACATCTTGATAAATAGAATTGCATAAGTTTAGTTTTCTCTGAACTGTTAATGAATTTCAAAAGTCAACCTTGATTAGCATGTTCCTTTTCTCTACCCGCCTTTAGTGAAGTGGTAAAAGTCAGTTGATCTAAAATTAGCGTGTTCCTTATTTTCCTTTCCTTTAGTTTTGATTTCTAAATGAATCTCACTCTCATTCATAGCTATACTATATTTCTAATTCTAGTTATAGATAGTCTGATCTGTTTAAATTTCATGCTTATGGCACTGGATGATGAAGATGATTAGATAAAGGTTTTCAAAACTTCTTGAGTTTGTGGTCATTTTAAAGTACTTATATTGAATGAAATTATATATGGTATTGTGTTGTCTATTTGTCCCACAGCTAGCTCCCTGATCCATTGTGATCTTAGGTACCTGTGACGAGGATTGGTAAGTCAGGTACACGGAAATCATCAAAGAAGGGAAACTGAATTGCTGATAATAGTGTGTAGGTTACCTGATTAAAGTATAGTGAAAATATTTTATGGGCCCAAGTGTGCATATTTGGTTAGTCGGGTGACCTGCGCGCTCTATCAGTAATTTTCTGGTAGCAGTAAGATCTTTAGGGACTAGTTAAGACAGGTAAATAAGTTATTTGCTGATAACTGTGTAATTTAAAATTGCTGTTAAAATTTATTGCTGCTAAATCGATCGATCGAATGTATAAAAATTGCTTTGAAATATTATGAAATGTTTTGAAATCATTTTGATGAAATGCTGCTATATTAAGTGTGTATTAACAACTTGTTAGTGATTGTTATATGTTGTCTGGAATCCCCGGGGGCAGAATAGCGGGTGGTAAGGAGAATCCACTTTGCGGAGAGGTCAGTGGCTCAATGAAAATTAGTGCATGGTTAGGCAGAACTGGAAGCGCTAATTAGGGTTTTCTCTATGAATAGTTGAATAAATGATAGTAACGAGTTCACTAACGAAACTTCAATTGTGATATAACCTAGTAAGGGTCACACGGAAGAAGTAGTAGGTTCGTCGGAGCTTGAGTGATAGCAATAGAGTTCGCTAGTGAAACTTTAGACTTAGTATATATCCCGAAAAGAGTGGATGAGTCAAAGGAGTAGCAGGTTCTCTAATGCTTGTGTGAAGGATAGGCAGAAGGGTCTATCCGTAGTGTATGAAAAGTAGACAGAAGAGGTTTACTTGCAGTGAAATAAATCTTTCCTTTTTAGACACTCGAGTACAGTGGCGAATGTTATACGTTGTAAATTAAATAGAGCACTTGCACTTTAAGAAAGAAAGTGAGTATCCGTTACCTTGTGAAGGAGGGAGTTAGTTGCGGAGCTGCGCTGACCTCACTCTGTGCCGCTCTGTGCTGGTATTGGTCGAAACAGCGGGTGTGTAATGGAGCTGGTATTGTAAAGGAGGGGTGAGCGCCGGAGCATGAGACCCCGTCTCACGAAAAGGCCGCGCTCCCATTGGTCGAAACTATTTGCAACCCCAGTGTTGATTGGTTGTTGAAAATAGAAAGATGCGCTAGCATTGGAAGAAAATTAGTAAACAAGAGTACGTAATCCATGCGCAAACGAGGTTATACGAAGTATATGTGGTATCCCGAGTTTTTACCTGATCCGCAATACTTAGGGTTTGGTAAGGATCAGATGCTAAGAGGCAGACCTTATAATATGTACGGAAGCAAGAGAAAAATGACGCTCGTAGACAAAGTCAAAAATTATTTCAAGAAGGATAAACCCATTAAAACTAGAGAGGGTATAATCATTCCACCGCCTAATACTCCCGCATCATTCATGTTATTTGATAAAGGGTATCATACCTGTGTATGGTTGGAGAATTGGGTGGAATATACCAAAGATGACGGAGTTTTAGCATTTCCTTTAGATGGTACCTTTAATGGTAGAATTTTGTTTAATTTGAGGACCCGAATGAATGATTTACATCCCAGACCCAGACTGACGCAATATGAGGCTTTAGAAGAATGGGAAATTGAGGCCTTTGAGCGAGATAGACCTAGAATTGACAAGGGAATAAGCAAATGGTATCCGAAAATGCATGGAGAAGCAAAAGAGAAAAAGATGAAGCAGTGGAGACAGAACATGATGATAGAAGGACTATTCCCAGTACGTACTGTAGATGAACCCGTAGGAGGAAAAAGGACAGAGAAAACCAGACACTTGATGACTGCGGGTGATTCAGGGGATGAATATCTGGAGGAATTATTAATGAAAAATCCACCTCCATATGATGAGGGGTCTAGGTCCCTGAGTACGAAAAATCCATTTTTTAGACCTCCCAGTGAAAGAAGGGCAAGTGCATCTGATCCGACAGGTCCAGGTTATAGACCTAGTGGTAATGAGGGGTCGAGCATGTCTGATCCGACTGTCCCATATTATAGGTCGACTTGTGGTGAGGGAACAAGTTTGACAGTTCCAACTGCCCGAATCTTTACCCTCCTTTGATTCCACAAGTAGTACATGAAACCTCCATGGAAAAGGTCTTGCAAAAACGAGAAAGAGAAGCTCTAGTTAAGCAGAGAAATGAACTCATCCAGAAAATATCCCAGTTAAATTCAAGTCCTGAAGCACTGACAATTCCAGTAACTATTGTCCCAGTAGTCCCTCTTTACGGGGATAGACAGGCGAGTCCAAAGACTCCAGTTATTACTCCAGCTGTGGTGCAGCCAAGAAAAGAGCACTTAAGAGTTGATGACCAGGCAAGTAAATGCGAGTCTGTAATTTCCCTAATGGATTTGCCCATAAGGGAACCCGAAGGAAGTTCACAGAGAAAGAACACTCAGACTAGTGCAAGTGAAGTCCTGATAGAGTCGTCTACAGGTACTCGAAGTGCCACAGTAGTGACTCCGGAAGAAATAGATCGATGGACCCGAGAATTAGAAAGGATAAATACACAGCCAAAACCATTAGATATTTACAAATTGAGAATAGAATTGGAAGAACTGATGGCTGGGAATGTGGGACTAGACAGGTTAAACACCCTTAGTGAGGAAGAGTTACTCTTTATTTGCAAGAGTATTACCAGAAACACCAGAGTGTTCCATGAGAAACTAATGGACACAGCAGCCAATATGGGCATAGACGTTAGCAGATCCAAAGAGTTGCAAAAACCCTACAGGGCAGAATTTTCTGATAAGGATTTAGAAAACATGAACGTGTCAGGGAAAAAGGTGCAGATAAGAGAATTACTGAACCTGTTACAGAAATGGGGAGACTTAGAAAAATGGAAAGCCAGGTGGGCAAAGAAAAAGGAAGACAGTAGATCAAGACAAGTGTCTTCTGAATATGTCCTAAAAGAAGCTGACAAGGCAGAAAAATTATATCCTATGAGAGAAGTGCCAGGTGGAGGATATGTACATGTTCCATGGTCCAGACAGGATATTGTGTCATTTACCAATGATTTCCCGAAATTACGAGAGAAACCTGTAGAATGGTATAGAAAAGTCGAGAGATTTGTCAAAGTTCAAAAATGTCTCCTGAAAGTTCTAGATGGGTTCTTTGACATTGTAGTTCCCGTAGATTTGTGGACAGAATGCAAAATTGCTGTTGATTGGCCAAGTGAAGAATACGCCAGAGACTCAAAGACAGGAGCTCCTTCAGCGGAGGTAATGAGGAAGAATGACCAGGTGATATTGTACCTGAAAGGAAAGGTGCCTGCAAAAGAGACTGATTGGACAAGAATAGATAGAACTACCAAGAATAGAGATGAAACTGTAATTCATATTATGAGCGACTGTTACAACTGTTCAAAACGTACAGTGGCCTAGATACCATTGAGATGAAGGACATGACCCACTTCTATTTATCGATTCGTGCTAGGGTTAAGACCTGAGATTTCCCAGTGGATAAATGACAAATAAAATCTGTTGGCAAGCTAAACCTATTGATGAAGTCCTGAAATATGCCAAATATTGTGAAGATGAACTGGAAAATAAACGCAAAGAATTAAAAGAAAAGGTTATGTGGGCACAAATAAAACTGGCAGAGCACCAAGAACAGCAGTTAAGCAAAATGACAAATACTCAGAACCAGAACCCTGGGAGTGGAGGGAAGCCCGAGTAAAAATGAGTCGAGAAGAGGCCAGAATGAAGTTCCCCTGTCACGGGTACGGAAAGATAGGGCACTGGAGGGACGTGTGTAAGGCTGTGCAGAATGATAATGTGCCAAATAAGGATTTAAATCCGCAGGTGCAGAATGAGGGACCACGAAAGACA
This sequence comes from Lissotriton vulgaris, assembly GCF_964263255.1. Taxonomy (NCBI): domain Eukaryota; kingdom Metazoa; phylum Chordata; class Amphibia; order Caudata; family Salamandridae; genus Lissotriton; species Lissotriton vulgaris. The sequence goes on along the minus strand of NW_028252049.1, from coordinate 38,939 downwards.
CAGCAACCGGTAAAGCAGAATCAGTTGCTTCATGCACCTAGGCCAAACTATAGGAGCAAAGCACAGCAGGGTGAGGAAATAGAGGTATGGGAAGGAAAGGAGGATAGAAATGCAGCAACTTCGCAATTCCTGTTGAATGATACATTCCTCTGTGATGAACCTTACTGATGGTGCCTGAGGGGGGAGGACGAGGAGTGCGTGCTTGGCGCCTCCTTGCCGGTAGACCAGTCAGGGCCATACATTGAAGGAAAGGTTGAAGGAAATGAAGTCACCTTCCTGTTGGACACTGGTGCTACCCGTTCTACTGTGAGAACAGCAGACGTTCCAAACCTACCCCTCTCGGGAGAAGCAATCCAAGTAGTGGGGGTTTCTAATCAATTAATTAGTACCCCAGTTACAGAGCCCATAGGGATCACAATAGGCAACTTCAAAGAAATGCACAGATTTGTTGTCTGTGATTCCAGTCCTGTGAACTTACTAGGACGAGATTTGTTGTGCAAAATGAACTGCACCATCTTTTGCACACCAAAAGGCCTTGAAATACAGACCCCATGTGAAGACAGAATTTACAAATTAATGTTAATAAGACCTGCCTCAGAAATCAAAAGACTGACCATACAAGACTTACCTGAAGAACTCCAACAGACAGTGAAACCAGAGGTGTGGGATTTCACTGGAAAAGATGTAGGACTAATGGCAAACGTTGACCCAATTAAAATTTCCATAAAAGAAGATGCAGTTTACCCGAATACTAAACAGTATAAAATGAGTGCAGAAGTAAAAGCAGGGGTTGCCATTGAAATAAAAAGATTGCTAGAAGCAAACATCATACAGGAGGTAATGAGAGGTCCTTGTAATTCACCCATAATTGGAATCAAGAAACCGAGTGGTAAGTACAGGGTAGTGCAGGACCTGCGCAAGATAAACAAAATTGTCGTCCCTTGCTGTCCTATTGTGCCAAACCCTGCAGTGATTTTGTACCAAATTCCATGGAATGCTGGATGGTTTACCGTCATTGACCTATGTCACGCATTCTTTTCAATCCCATTGCATCCAGACAGCAAATTTCTCTTCTCATTTGAATTCGACAGTCATGTTTACGTCTGGAATCGTGTCCCTCAGGGGTACACAGAGAGTCCTTCGATTTTCAATCAGATTCTGAAAAAATGCCTTGAATCCTTGGTCTTACCTGGAGAATCAGTCCTGGTGCAATACATAGACGACCTCTTAGTGGCGTCTAAAAGTCGGAAAGACTGTGTTGTTGACACCATTGCCCTACTGAACCATTTAGGTGAAGGAGGACATAAAGTATCACCAGACAAACTACAGTTCTGTACCTCCTCTATGAAATATCTGGGACATCAGATATTGAGAGGCATCAGGAAGGTTACCTCAGAAAGAATAAGGATAATTCGAAACATGGAACTACCCAATACTCAGAAAGAAATCAGAATGTTACTTGGATTTGTAGGGTACTGTAGACAGTGGATTGTGGGATTTGCAGTCCTAGCAAGACCATTAATAAAAATGACAAAGAAAGGAGAAAAAGACCCAGTGGAGTGGGATGAAGAAAGCATGTCAGCTTTTACCAAGCTGAGAGAATGTTTGTGCACAGCTCCTGCATTGGGAATGCCTGACTACTCGAAAGACTTTGCACTGTTTTGTGACACACGAGACAATTGTGCACTTTCAGTCTTAACTCAAATGCATGGTTTGATTAGACGTCCAGTGGCATATTTTTCTGCTACTTTGGATCCAGTGGCTGCTGAATTACCTGGATGTCTGAAAGCAGTAGCTGCAACTTGCATGAGTCTTGAGCAGAGTGAATCCATCATTATGGGACATCCTGTAACTGTGTATGTTCCACATGCAGTTGTAATCCTACTTCCGGTGGATCCCCACCGAGACCAGGAAGACGGTCACCCAGGCCCTCGTCACCAGCCGACTAGACTACGGCAACGCCCTCTACGCCGGAACCACCGCCAAGCTCCAGAAGAGACTCCAGCGGATCCAGAACGCCTCAGCCAGACTCATCCTCGACATCCCCCGACGCAGCCACATCTCCGGACACCTGAGAGACCTGCACTGGCTCCCCGTCAACAAGAGAATCACCTTCCGTCTCCTCACCCACGCACACAAAGCCCTACACGACCAAGGCCCGAGCTACCTCAACAACCGCCTCAACTTCTACGCTCCCAAACGCCACCTCCGATCGACCAACCACGCCCTCGCTGCCGTCCCCCGCATCCGAAGAGCAACAACAGGAGGAAGGTCCTTCTCCTACCTGGCTGCCAAGACCTGGAACACCCTCCCTACCGACCTCCGCCTGACCCAAGACCACCTCTCCTTCAGGGAGAAGCTCAAGACCTGGCTGTTCGAGCAGTAGCGGCACCCCACCCCCTCCCCCAAGCGCCATGAGACCCTCTGGGTAAGTAGCGCGCTCTATAAATGCCTTGATTGATTGATTGATTACTGATCCGAACCAAAACACAGTATCTCACACCTAGTCGGCTGACTAAGTATGAGTAATTCTAGTGGGTGCAGCAAATCTAACCATTACTCGATGTAACATGCTGAATCCAGCTACTCTATTACCAAATTCATTGGTTGCAGAAGCAAAAGGAGAGGTCGAGCATAATTGCATTGATCTGACTGAATTTAGTACCAACCCTCGCCCAGACATCGAGGAAATGCCCCTGCCTATAGAAGATTTCGAGTTGTTTGTAGATGGCTCATGTCTGAGACATGAAGATGGTGGCTTAAGCGCTGTGTTATAATCAAAGAAGATCCATAGTCTCCAGGTATATTAGGATCATAAGTTTATTGGAGATAATCAAGAGTCAATCAAGAGACAATCAAGAGACCCCACCAGGAGCAGTTCCACTGCTCAGCCCTTCAAGCCAACTGACATATGCTTACTCAACAACCACCCAACATTCCAATTACATCATCAAGGGCCAAGCAGGACAGCAGGGGGAAAACACAGGGAGGATGTATAAGACATGTACATTACAACACGCTGCCTATGCTGTGTGTACTTTAGAACGTACAGTTGAAGCATCCTATTTATTTGGAGTAAAGTCTGCACAAGTAGCCGAATTGGTTGCATTGGCAAGAGCCTGTAAATTTGGGAAAAACAAAAGAATAACCATATACACTGATAGCCAGTATGGTTATGGAGTTGTGCATGACTTTGGCCAATTGTGGCTGCAAAGAGAATTTATGACTTCTTCAGGTACTCCTATCCGAAACGGAAAAGTGGTACAGGAACTACTGGAAGCAATCCAGTTACCTAAAGAATTGGCAGTGGTCAAGTGTGCTGCTCACAAATCTGGCAATGACAATGTGACAGCAGGATATCGATATGCTGACCAACTAGCCCAACATTTTGCAAGACAAAAAATGTCAGTCAATATCAAATTGGGGGGAATTGGAAACAGCTGCCAACTTATGGTGTTTGAAGATGTGGAAATTGGGAAGAACTGAGAGATTTGCAAAATGCAGCAGGACCAAAGGAAAAGAGAAGATGGAGAAAGTTTGGTTGTCAGCAAAGGAATGAGGATGGTGTCATTGTTTGTACTGATGGTATGCCTGTGTTGCCAGACAGCTTGCTTGTTCCTATGGCTCGGCAGATACATGGAGATGCACATATAGGAAGAGATGCCATGGTCCGTGTCTTCAAACAGACATGGTTCAATTCGAAGTTCAGGAACATAGCAGAGGCACTCTGCCAGAGGTGCTTGACATGTCAGCAATACAATCCCGGAAAGAAAACAATAGTTTTACCAGGTAAAATTGGGAAAGCAGAAGGCCCTTTTATCAGATTACAAATTGACTTTATTCAGTTGCTCCCTGTAAAGGAATGAAGTACGTCCTTGTCATTGTTTGCCTGTTTTCAAAGTGGGTAGAAGCTTATCCTGCACGAAAGAATGATGCCATCACTGTAGCTAAATTGTTACTGAGGGAACTAATACTTAGGTTCGGTTTTCCAGTCACAGTTGAATCAGACAGAGGTGGGCATTTTCAGAATGAAATATTAGGCCAAATCTGTGAGGCATTCAAAATTACCCAAAAACTGCACTGTGCATATCGCCCAGAGGCTTCTGGAGTGGTAGAACAACTGAATGGCACTATCAAGATTGGGAAAAATGTGTGAATCCACTGGAATGCAATGGATAGACACTTTACCCCTTGTCCTGATGGGACTCAGAAGTATTCCAGATCGAAACACAGGCCTGAGCCCCCATGAGATACTGATGGGAAGAGTAATTAGGCAAGCATGGGTACCAGGACACAAACTGATAAGCATTTCTGATGATTTGGTACTAGAGTACTGCAAGCAACTGGGTGACCAACTGCGTTCTATCTCTCACCAGATTGGGGAAGACGCCGTCGCCAGGCCAGCAACTCCAGTCCATAATCTGAACCCGGGTGATTGGGTTGTACTAAAGAAACACACCCGGTCAAGTTGCCTTGCACCGAAGTGGGGAAAACCAAGACAAGTGATTCTTGTTACCACAACAGCGGTGAAATGTGCAGGTGTGCCAAAGTGGATCCATACCAGCCATACGAAAAAGGTGACAGAAGACAAAGAAACTGAGGCTGAAGGTTGTGCAGCTGAGGGGTCTCCAGACTTTGGTCCTGAATTAGCTGAAGAAGAACAACCGAGCACCAGTCAAGAGGATTGGGTCCAAGTAATCGACCTGACATTCGATCCAATAAGAACCAGAAGACAAACCTACTTAGATAGAGAGTGGGATATTGAGGACGAGACAGGAATAGAAGGAGATAATAAGATCATCGAAATCCATGTCAAATCTGATGAGGAAGAAGGTCAGATAGGGACAGAACAGGTTATCGACACACCTCCAAGAACTCCTGAGATTGAAAAGGGACAGATAGAAAATAGGGAAGAAGTTCAAGCGGAAGAATATCAAAAGTTCGAAGTGCTTGAACAGGATCAGATAGAACTAGACGAATGTGTTCAGGAAACAGAAGTTGAAACGACCAGAAGTAAAAATCAGCATACACCTGAACAAGGCCAGCTTATTGACCAGACAGAAGAAACCTAAATAAGACCTGGAACTAGTCAGATAGATAGGGAAGAAGAAAACATCGAAGCAGACGTGCCACAACTGAACGAAAACCAAACAGCATTAGAAGAAAGCCAAATAACAGTGCCAGTTAAACGATTCAAGAAAAAGAACAGGGAACCAAGGTTCGTCAAGAGATTGAGACTGAGACTAAAGACTGTAGAGGAAAAACTTGAACAGGCAAATCTAGATTCCAGTAAGTACAATAAGTATCAGAGTCCTGAATGGACTTACCTGGTGTTGGAAGAATTTGAAAATCTTGACATAAGTGATGAAAGTGATGAAGAACTGATTGCTGATCAGACTTCCGAAGAAGAAGAACCAACCTGAACGTTGCCCTGTGTAAGCAACCTGTAAAGTTACAAAGAGGGGTTGAAAAATTTCTTTTAAGGAAAAATGTCTGATTCCACTGTGAATGGAAGACCTAGACGCAATTGTTGTAAAACATGCTGCAAAGTATGTTTGTGTAGTATAGCATTAGTGCTGATATTATGGATAGGACTAATAATTACTATTCCTTACATGATGAGTAAAGATACTAATTTGTACCCTACTAAGATAGTGACAAAAGGCACCGAAGTTCTGCAAACGGAAGAGACACCACGAAGTGTAGAAGGACACGAGAAAACACTTAGCCTTAGACAGACTAAAATGGACTTAGATGCATCAGACGAGGAAGGACTACACTATCACCGAATGAAGAACAGAACTCATTTAAACATATTTGGAAACCTGTTAGCACACTACGTAGAAGCAAGGGAAATAGAAGACTGTTATGTATGCATGAAGCTACCTACTTCTGTAGCTGAAGGTGTAACCTATCACCATTTACCACTAACCTATGGAATTTCCTGTAGCATTTTAGCTAGTTTGTTCTATAAAAGAGGACCGTTACAGTACTACTATTCTAACTCAGACGTAATCTTTTCTGAACTTCCTATACGTGGAAATCCGAATCCTGTACATACTAAGAGTGATGTTACAAGTTATATGGGAGAATACTTTCTGACAATAGGTACAATAGATTTAGGTGAAGCACACAGAGATAACTTGACCTGTTCATTACATGAACAAGAGATAATGTTTCTAAATATGGCAGAGAAAAGAAGAGAAAGTTTCCAAAGAAAAGCGAATGATAAAAGACAGAAAACTCCTAAATGGGCTGAAAACATGGGGAGCACCTCAAATAGCGGAGCTAATCCTGCTTTGTTGCTGGATTTCAAAAGGAAAGGGAAACTTTGTCTTCAAAGAGAAAAGACTAGTTATTATAATAACATATTCATTGGTTCCAGTAAATGCGAACACAATTACAAGGTCATTGGAGGTTGGGGTTTCAAAAATGGGTCAGAACCTGTGTTTCCCGGAATTTATTACATATGTGGAAACAAGGCCTAGTTCAAATTGCCGGATCACTGGTATGGAAGCTGTCATTTTGGAATTGTCTTCCCAAAAATATACCATGTGAATGAAGTCGCTGGAAGCAATGAAAATAATAATGGATTAGTGCATAGTAAAAGAGAAAGTGTGGCAGAAATAATGGGTGATATATTTAGTGTATTGATACCTGCAGTGGGACTAACTCTGAATACACACAGAATATGCAAATTGTCTACAGTAGTAGATCGGTTATCAACTGACACTGCTGCTGGTTTCCTGATGGTCAATACCGTAATGGTTGCGATCAGATCTATGGTTTTACAAAATCGACTTGCTCTTGACACCTTATTGGCAAAGGAGGGCGGAGTCTGTAGAACATGGGTACTCACAAACTTTCTCTCGGGGGCCAAATTTACATTGTGGTTTGGGTCCGAGGGTCGCACAGGTGGGGGCGGGGTCAGTGGGGGAGGGGGCGGGGCTAGAGCAACAACAACAAAAAAATGGCCATTAGGTTGCACACAGGTCCCTGCAGCGGACGCCTTCGTCCACTGAGCCACCAGACCCGGCATACACACATCTCTCTTTCTCTCTCTATCTGTTTCTCTCTCTGTGTCTTCCTCCCTCCATTCCTCTCTCTATCTCTGTCACACTCCCTCTATCTCTCTCTCTCCCTCTCTCTCCCTTTCTCCCTGTCTCCCTCTGTCTCACCCACTCTGACTCTCTCTCCCCCACTCTGACTGTCTCACTCCCTCTGTAGTAATCAGGGTTCCTAAGGCCTACATGCTCCGTAGATAACCCACTTACACTCAAGAACTGTTGGCACGGAAACTGTAAAAGTCAAAGAACAAGTTTATTAAGACCCCATGGGGTGGTGGTACACTCATACAACACCCTTCGGTAATGCAAGAGGTATCACCCCGAACATCGGTGTGACCCCCTCTTTTATACGTTTAACAGGTAATAAAAAGAACAGGCGGTACAAAGTTATAGGGTATTATGGACATATATGGTCATGTTTTGGAACACTGCCAGCTCATTGGAGGGTTTCAAACCCACTGGTCAGTTTGCGACACATTCCTAAGGGGTGACTGGTCAGTGGGGACTGCGCATGTGCGAGCTTGACCAGTACTAAAAATAGCCTGTTGCTGGGCAAACTGAAGTGGTCAGTGGTACGGACAACGGACTAAAGGGCACGCTTGCCATGAGGCCGCTTATGGTCTAAGACGGCCGCCGTAACATTCAAAATGGCGTTTTCATATATAGCCAAGTTAAGGAGGAAAACGTGTAGTTTCAGCTAATCGCTAATGCGACCATGCCAATTACGACAGACGGCCCTTTTAGCGTTTAGCTGAAGCTACCTCATAGTGAACATAATCAGGATGTTCGTCCTCGATATCTATTAACATTATTTGTGTCACTTCTTTATGAAGCATCATTTTGTCATGGGCAAGAGCTCGTCTTGATGGTACACAAGCTGATAGACACATAGAACATAAGGCTGGGCCACATTGGATACATAAGCACACAAAAAACAGTGCCCCCACAATTATACATAGAATCGTTAACAGTTTCCAGCCCCAAGCAGTAAGCATTGACCAGAACCATCCTGAAAGTGTCCAAGTTCCATTGTCCGGGTGTATTTCAGCCGCTATTTTATGGAGCTTTGATATGGCATCATAAACAGATGGAGAATTGTCAGGTATGTATACACAGCAGCTACTTCCAATAATTCTGCATGCCCCCCCACGGTCAGCTAGAACTACATCCAACACCATCCTATTTTGGAGCGTAACTATTCTAGAAATCTGGAGTTCCTCAGTAATATTTCCTAGAGCAATGGCAGTGTCATTCGCTACAGCCTCGACAACACGTGTCAATCGTCTGATTTTCCGACTGTTCAACGCAGCCCCCACGAAGGAAAATAGTCCCAAATTGAAGTCCACATACTGTTGTAAGGCAGTATCAGTTTGGTCTATGTCATCCAGAACAACAGTCCGCTTGACTCTATTCAGGACAAAATCGTGATACAAGACGTAGTCATTGTGATACATTGGCGGGGCAATGAATACAGGAGGTAGCACAAACGATACATAACACGTACCCAACCATCTCAATGGAAGCTGATGATAACCCTTCGTTCCACAAATGAAATAGGTATTTCGAGATGCTACAAACGAGATGCCATTCGGGCTATCAAAAGTAAGTGTGGTGTTGCATTCACTTTTCCCTACCGCAATCGAACCTTTATTTCTTATACACAAATCGGCTTTGGTAGCAATGACATTAATGACATGTGAGCTGGATACATTGCTATTTCGTTGATTGCTATACACACGCGGGGCAGATACATTGTCAGGCCTGTACTCTTCCCATTCAAATCGAGTACCCTCAGCCCGTGGAAACCCATCCTTGTCATGGGAACATATTTTATTCAATCGAAAAAGCACCCCCCCTTTCGTTGGCCATCTCAGAGTAAAGAGGAGGGTGTACCAGGCGTTGCAAGATCCATTATGCGAGAACGGGAGTGGAATGAGTGGGGTGCCCCCTCTCTTCTGGTGCCCCGGTAACATCCCACACACCCAGCAATTGGAAGTATTGGTCATATTATGCGTGTGATGGAGAATCTGGATAAAACTGTTATTCAGATAAGTTTGCCGATGCTGTTCTTCATGGTAGGGTAGGGTAAAGTGAAAATGTTCAGATGGAGCCGGGGTAGTCGGCAGCAAATGTTCACTTGCAGGTACCACAAGTTCAACTACCCAGGCTATTACGGCTATCACCACAATAGTCAAGACAAAGAGAATGGCACCTAATATTCGTTTATCTCGTGATGCTGATGATGCCATAGTTCAGAAGAAGTTCTTGCAAAGTCTCAGATAGTTCGAATTGTTCACAAAGTCTCAAATACACATGTATATATATACCTAAAAAAAAAAGAAAAATACGGTGCTGAACTCCGAGGTAGCCGTTGTTTTCTTCTCCGGGCCAAGACGGGTGTCGCTACACTGGCAGAACTGATCCCCCCCCCTTGGAATTCCCGGTCTCCGTTTCACAAACCTGGAGCGGTAACCAACCGCCATATACCCAACTGGACAATGGCACCACATGCAGGTTTTGGGCCTTCACCCTTCCCCTTTCCACACCCACAATTCCCGATGATGGGATGGAATCCAGGCTGGCACCAACCACCACCAGCGAACCAATACCAGCAGCCTTTTTTAGAGAGGGGCCGGAGAGGAAGAGGCAGAAACAGAAGAACCTCCAACCAAGTCTCCTGGCAACCAGACGACGCAGTTGGCAATCACACCAGGAGCAAGACACCCCAAGCGGGGACAAGCAACCAACAAGTCTAGTAAACAACCTCTCTGACTACCAACTTACTACTACGGAAACAAAAGTACTAGAGAAAGGGCTGGGTTTTGTACCGACTGCCCGCCCAGACAAGTTCAGATTACACTGCGAACTAACAGACTTCTTTCGAAAATTAAAGCTAAAGGCATTTTTTGAAGGAAAAGAGCATCCTAATGCAGACACTAGAAAAGGGGATACTGGATTGAGGCTAAAATCAACCTTTGTTTCCCCTCCACACACGGTGCCTGCAGCGATTACAGCCTTCGAACAAGCAGTGTTTCTGGACCTGGAAAACAGTTCTGAACCAGAGACATATGGAAACTTCAGCACCGAAGAATATCAGGCACTAGAGAAATTGAAAAACAACAGTGAGATCACTATAAAACCTGCCGACAAAGGCTGTGGCATCGTCATCCAAAACACCGCGGATTATGAGAAAGTCTGTGAGGCACTTCTGAACGACACCAACAATTATACTCCACTCACCACAGACCCTTCTCCTGATCTACAAAACCGTATCACAAACCTGGTTAAGGAAGCCGAAGGGAATGGACATTTATCCAAAAATGAGGCGGATTATCTCTCGACCAATAAAAATGTCACCCCGTATTTTTACACGCTTCCCAAAACTCACAAAAACAGGCTGCCACCACCAGGCCGCCCAATAGTATCAGGAATTGGGTCTCTGCTAGAACCACTGTCTACCTTTTGTGACCAGTTTCTAAAACCCATTGTCCAAAACACCCCCACATACTTAAAGGATACAAAAAATCTCCTGTATGAACTACAGGCCATCACCTTTGAGCCTGATACCATCATCCTAGCTACCCTTGATATAGAAAGTTTGTACACCAGTATCCCACAGGATGAAACAATCAAGGTACTGGGTACAGCTCTCAACTCGGTCACATGGGAATACAACACCCCCAAGGAATTCGTATTACAGTGCGCAACTATCGCACTCAAAGAGAATTTCTTTGCGTACAAAGGCCAGCTGTACCTACAATGCTCTGGCACCTCGATGGGCAGCACGTTTGCGCCCAGCGTGGCGGGGCTATATGTATCAGATTTCAAGGCAAAAAATATCCAATCCATAAACAATCCGTTTGCGAGGAACATCACCTTCTGGAAACGATACATAGACGACGTGCTGCTCATCTGGAAAGGCAGCATGGAACGTCTGATGGAATTCTTGGGGTGGATCAACACAACCAACAGGTATTTGAAATTTACCCACACAGTGAGTACCACGGAGGTGGTCTTCCTGGATGTGGTCATTTCGAACAGTGGTACCTCACTAACCACCAAAACTCATTACAAGGCCACTGCAAAAAACAATTTACTGCAATTTGCCAGTTTCCACCCCCGCCCATTGAGGGAGAATTTACCCTATGGGCAATATTTAAGAATCCGTAGAAACTGTAGTAATCTAGAGGATTATAAGACCCAATCATCCGACCTTACAGTAAAGCTAACTCAGAGAGGCTACCCAAAGCACATCCTCCAAAAAGGCTTCAAACGAGCACAAAACCAACCGCGCGAAGCCCTCCTTGAACCAGTTACGAGAACAACGGAGGAAAGACCACTTACGTGCGTCACCACTTACAGTACTCTATCGAATCTATTGAAGAAGTCGATAAATAAAAACTGGAAAATCATCACGAGCACGAAAAAAGACTGGCAAAAACCTCTATTCTCGTTCAAAAAGGGACATAGTTTAAAAGACGCTCTCGTTCACACGAGACCTAGACAACTGACAGACCCTCTGACAAGGAGTATTACAGACGCCTGGAATCTCCCTAAAGTTACAGGTCATTTCCCATGTGCGAACTGCTCGGTGTGCCACCTGACTGCTCCATCCAAAACCCTTGATTTGGAACCGGGGAAAACATGGCACCAGAAAGCACATACCAACTGCAACTCTATCAATGTTGTCTACCTTGTCACATGCCCCTGTTCTCTCCGATACGTTGGAATGACCACGAGAAAAGTAAAGCAGAGGGTATGTGAACATAGGAGCAATATCAGGTGCAAGAAAGCCACAACTAAAATGAGCGATCATTTCCTACGTTACAATCACACCACAAACGATCTTAGATGGACTGTGATTGAACAAATCATCGGAGGTTCTAACATTGCAGACAGATTGTTTGAAAAGGAACAGAGATGGGTATACCGCTTGGGAACCCATATAACTGGTCTCAATGACGATATTCCCTGGGCCTCTGTCCTAAAATAAACATCTGCATTATTCTTGATCCCCCATTCATGCCTACCGGACTCTGCCTATTCAAAAACTGACCCTTGCCTACGCATGCGCATTACCAACCTTCCGACCCGGAAGTGGGTACGAGTCTCTCACGTTGGTTTACGCTCTACTCCTTCCACTATGACGCATGCGCATCGCACACACCTTCCGAACCCGGAAGCCCGACCCAACCACCCATTTTCCATAAAAAGACTCACACTCCTCCAGCCTGGATCGGCGAGACCCGGTTCCGAGGGCTGATCAGGTGTATCAACGGGAGACTGGCGTAGTGGGCGTGAGTGCGACCGCGACCGCTACAGACCTTACGAGATAAGTACTCTCTTCAGCGAACTAATTGTGTTTGTCCCTTGTTCTATTTTTTTCCCCCCTCTTTTTCACAGGATGTGCCAAAAAGCGCTGTCCCCCCCCTCCCGAGGTCTATGGGGTGTAATATCACCCCCTGTGAAGTGAGAATTTTCTCTTTTCACCCTTTGAAGCCATTGGTTGAATGATCACTGGCCCTTGGCCCATTGATCGCTTGAGTGACAGAGATGTGTGTGAATGCCCATCACATCACTATTCCCTCTTCTGTCACTTCCACAAATGGCCATGCTCACGCGCACTGTTGGCAATCCAAATAGTACACTTGTGAGCCTGTTCAGTCACGACTATAAGTTTAGTGATAAACGTTCCTGTCTAGACCACAGGCAGAGCCACGCACCTCTGCTAATATGTACGAGTAGTGCACCCCCAAGCACTTTGAGCACAAGTCACAGGCTTTAACATGTGAGCCTCTCCGACAAATGATTTTAACCTTTTTGTTTGTCTCTGTGTATGTTTGTCTGAACCTTTTATCTTCACAGGTTTTAATTTTTGTCTCTATATTTCTGGAGACGTGAGGCTGAGTGCTTCCCGCCTTCTGGTTGGTGGAGCCCTCCTCTTTTTTACTTCACAGACACGATTTTTCACTTTCAAGGCCTACGGTCGGGTGGGCCTTAGCGTGCTCATACCGCCGGGGTTTACACTCTAGGTCCTGACGAATGCCAGGTTAACTATACCGCTTGGGCAGAAACATGTTGACCAACCACACTTTCACGTAATGTTATTGGTACAAGACCATCCAATTAGTTGGCTTTGTTTACCAGCACATTTTTTACTTTGTCCTTGATGATCAGTTATTAAATAATTTTTGATACATACAAGGCAATTTTAAACCACCACTCTTCACATTTTCACGTTACTTATCACATAGCCCCTCCATCCTCACAAGACCAGCTCCGCAGTAACTCTGGCGTTGCAGCACACCGGGGTGACATTCGGTCACACCCGGTGGGGCCTGATGATGAAGCAAGTCACCGACCAGGTCGGTGAGTGAGGGCTTTAATAACAAACCAATTGGGCTTGTATTTGACTCCTCGTGCTCTGTGCAGACCCCCACCCCACCTGCACTAGAACACTCTTTTGTTGTTATTTTCTGTTAAGCCATTGGGGACTAAGAGTGTTCGCGCCTCTCCCTACCTCTCTTTTTGTTGATAGATATATAGCAGCGCACAGCTGTGAGAGTTTATTAACCCTCATCCTCCACTATGGCGAACTTGGGACTCACTTTCTCTGAAGCTGAAATCGACGCACTTATGGCAGATTCCAACCTTTTTGCAGACCCGGCTATCTCTCAGGCAATAGCACATACTTCGGAGTGGGAAAAACTAACCGAACTTAAACAAGATCGTATACGTACGATCCTACATGGTACAATAATGAAACATTACCTCTCTTCCAACTCGGCACCCAGGGGCCTCCTGGTAACCAATGCTCCACGCATTTTTCTGAATGACGCACAATTTCGCAAAGACTGGGCCATGATTGCATGGCACTGCACATGAGACTGGCTTGTGCTAATAATCAAGACTGCCTTGCGCCTGTCGGAGACTTTAATGATAGAATTTCAAGAAACAGAGACACACATCAAAACCACCGTTACCGGTTACAAAAAGAAACTAGACGAAATAAACCGAGAAATGAATGAATATAAGGAGAATCTTCTGCAGGCCAAGTTAACTAAATTCCAAAAGGATCTCAAAAAATTTGAGTTCAATAAAGTTTATCCGTATGCGGATCCTGACTACAAAGCTACAGCAAAAAGTGCTAATGATTCTGATGCAACTGACGATAACTCCTCCAACAGTAGCGGATCGAGCTCAAGTTCATTCAAACAAGGACAAAGACGTGGTAACAGAGGCAACAGAGGCAACCAGCGGTACCAACATAACCATATACCCAACTGGACAATGGCACCACATGCAGGTTTTGGGCCTTCACCCTTCCCCTTTCCACACCCACAATTCCCGATGATGGGATGGAATCCAGGCTGGCACCAACCACCACCAGCGAACCAATACCAGCAGCCTTTTTTAGAGAGGGGCCGGAGAGGAAGAGGCAGAAACAGAAGAACCTCCAACCAAGTCTCCTGGCAACCAGACGACGCAGTTGGCAATCACACCAGGAGCAAGACACCCCAAGCGGGGACAAGCAACCAACAAGTCTAGTAAACAACCTCTCTGACTACCAACTTACTACTACAGAAACAAAAGTACTAGAGAAAGGGCTGGGTTTTGTATCGACTGCCCGCCCAGACAAGTTCAGATTACACTGCGAACTGACAGACTTCTTTCGAAAATTAAAGCTAAAGGCATTTTTTGAAGGAAAAGAGGATCCTAATGCAGACACTAGAAAAGGGGATACTGGATTGAGGCTAAAATCAACCTTTGTTCCCCCTCCACACACGGTGCCTGCAGCGATTACAGCCTTCGAACAAGCAGTGTTTCTGGACCTGGAAAACAGTTCTGAACCAGAGACATATGGAAACTTCAGCACCGAAGAATATCAGGCACTAGAGAAATTGAAAAACAACAGTGAGATCACTATAAAGCCTGCCGACAAAGGCGGTGGCATCGTCATCCAAAACACCGCGGATTATGAGAAAGTCTGTGAGGCACTTCTGAACGACACCAACAATTATACACCACTCACCACAGACCCTTCTCCTGATCTACAAAACCGTATCACAAACCTGGTTAAGGAAGCCGAAGGGAATGGACATTTATCCAAAAATGAGGCGGATTATCTCTCGACCAATAAAAATGTCACCCCGTATTTTTACACGCTTCCCAAAACTCACAAAAACAGGCTGCCACCACCAGGCCGCCCAATAGTATCAGGAATTGGGTCTCTGCTAGAACCACTGTCTACCTTTTGTGACCAGTTTCTAAAACCCATTGTCCAAAACACCCCCACATACTTAAAGGATACAAAAAATCTCCTGTATGAACTACAGGCCATCACCTTTGAGCCTGATACCATCATCCTAGCTACCCTTGATATAGAAAGTTTGTACACCAGTATCCCACAGGATGAAACAATCAAGGTACTGGGTACAGCTCTCAACTCGGTCACATGGGAATACAACACCCCCAAGGAATTCGTATTACAGTGCGCAACTATCGCACTCAAAGAGAATTTCTTTGCGTACAAAGGCCTGCTGTACCTACAATGCTCTGGCACCTCGATGGGCAGCACGTTTGCGCCCAGCGTGGCGGGGCTATATGTATCAGATTTCGAGGCAAAAAATATCCAATCCATAAACAATCCGTTTGCGAGGAACATCACCTTCTGGAAACGATACATAGACGACGTGCTGCTCATCTGGAAAGGCAGCATGGAACGTCTGATGGAATTCTTGAGGTGGATCAACACAACCAACAGGTATTTGAAATTTACCCACACAGTGAGTACCACGGAGGTGGTCTTCCTGGATGTGGTCATTTCGAACAGTGGTACCTCACTAACCACCAAAACTCATTACAAGGCCACTGCAAAAAACAATTTACTGCAATTTGCCAGTTTCCACCCCCGCCCATTGAGGGAGAATTTACCCTATGGGCAATATTTAAGAATCCATAGAAACTGTAGTAATCTAGAGGATTATAAGACCCAATCATCCGACCTTACAGTAAAGCTAACTCAGAGAGGCTACCCAAAGCACATCCTCCAAAAAGGCTTCAAACGAGCACGAAACCAACCGCGCGAAGCCCTCCTTGAACCAGTTACGAGAACAACGGAGGAAACACCACTTACGTGCGTCACCACTTACAGTACTCTATCGAATCTATTAAAGAAGTCGATAAATATAAACTGGAAAATCATCACGAGCACGAAAAAAGACTGGCAAAAACCTCTATTCTCGTTCAAAAAGGGACATAGTTTAAAAGACGCTCTCGTTCACACGAGACCTAGACAACTGACAGTCCCTCTGACAAGGAGTATTACAGACGCCTGGAATCTCCCTAAAGTTACAGGTCATTTCCCATGTGCGAACTGCTCGGTGTGCCACCTGACTGCTCCATCCAAAACCCTTGATTTGGAACCGGGGAAAACATGGCACCAGAAAGCACAAACCAACTGCAACTCTATCAATGTTGTCTACCTTGTCACATGCCCCTGTTCTCTCCGATACGTTGGAATGACCACGAGAAAAGTAAAGCAGAGGGTATGTGAACATAGGAGCAATATCAGG
Source organism: Lissotriton vulgaris (assembly GCF_964263255.1). Classification (NCBI taxonomy): domain Eukaryota; kingdom Metazoa; phylum Chordata; class Amphibia; order Caudata; family Salamandridae; genus Lissotriton; species Lissotriton vulgaris. The sequence goes on along the minus strand of NW_028252049.1, from coordinate 22,297 downwards.
TGCAAGAAAGCCACAACTAAAATGAGCGATCATTTCCTACCTTACAATCACACCACAAACGATCTTAGATGGACTGTGATTGAACAAATCATCGGAGGTTCTAACATTGCAGACAGATTGTTTGAAAAGGAACAGAGATGGGTATACCGCTTGGAAACCCATATAACTGGTCTCAATGACGATATTCCCTGGGCCTCTGTCCTAAAATAAACATCTGCATTATTCTTGATCCCCCATTCATGCCTACCGGACTCTGCCTATTGAAAAACTGACCCTTGCCTACGCATGCGCATTACCAACCTTCCGACCCGGAAGTGGGTACGAGTCTCTCACGTTGGTTTACGCTCTACTCCTTCCACTATGACGCATGCGCATCGCACACACCTTCCGAACCCGGAAGCCCGACCCAACCTCCCATTTTCCATAAAAAGACTCACACTCCTCCAGCCTGGATCGGCGAGACCCGGTTCCGAGGGCTGATCAGGTGTATCAACGGGAGACTGGCGTAGTGGGCGTGAGTGTGACCGCGACCACTACAGACCTTACGAGATAAGTACTCTCTTCAGCGAACTAATTGTGTTTGTCCCTTGTTCTATTTTTTCCCCCCTCTTTTTCACAGGATGTGCCAAAAAGCGCTGTCCCCCCCCTCCCGAGGTCTATGGGGTGTAATATCACCCCCTGTGAAGTGAGAATTTTCTCTTTTCACCCTTTGAAGCCATTGGTTGAATGATCACTGGCCCTTGGCCCATTGATCGCTTGAGTGACAGAGATGTGTGTGAATGCCCATCACATCACCATTCCCTCTTCTGTCACTTCCACAAATGGCCATGCTCACGCGCACTGTTGGCAATCCAAATAGTACACTTGTGAGCCTGTTCAGTCACGACTATAAGTTTAGTGATAAACGTTCCTGTCTAGACCACAGGCAGAGCCACGCACCTCTGCTAATATGTACGAGTAGTGCACCCCCAAGCACTTTGAGCACAAGTCACAGGCTTTAACATGTGAGCCTCTCCGACAAATGATTTTAACCTTTTTGTTTGTCTCTGTGTATGTTTGTCTGTACCTTTTATCTTCACAGGTTTTAATTTTTGTCTCTATATTTCTGGAGACGTGAGGCTGAGTGCTTCCCGCCTTCTGGTTGGTGGAGCCCTCCTCTTTTTTACTTCACAGACACGATTTTTCACTTTCAAGGCCTACGGTCGGGTGGGCCTTAGCGTGCTCATACCGCCGGGGTTTACACTCTAGGTCCTGACGAATGCCAGGTTAACTATACCGCTTGGGCAGAAACATGTTGACCAACCACACTTTCACGTAATGTTATTGGTACAAGACCATCCAATTAGTTGGCTTTGTTTACCAGCACATTTTTTACTTTGTCCTTGATGATCAGTTATTAAATAATTTTTGATACATACAAGGCAATTTTAAACCACCACTCTTCACATTTTCGCGTTACTTATCACATAGCCCCTCCATCCTCACAAGACCAGCTCCGCAGTAACTCTGGCGTTGCAGCACACCGGGGTGACATTCGGTCACACCCGGTGGGGCCCAATGATGAAGCAAGTCACCGACCAGGTCGGTGAGTGAGGGCTTTAATAACAAACCAATTGGGCTTGTATTTGACTCCTCGTGCTCTGTGCAGACCCCCACCCCACCTGCACTAGAACACTCTTTTGTTGTTATTTTCTGTTAAGCCATTGGGGACTAAGAGTGTTCGCGCCTCTCCCTACCTCTCTTTTTGTTGATAGCGGTAACCAACCAGTCACGTACAAAAAACCAAAAAAAATCTTCTTATCGGGGACGCAGGTTGTAGTGCTCTCGTCCGGCAACAGCGTGGTCCGGGAAGGCTCCCTCAACTTCGGCCGACGTCACAGCTGGGCTCTTTTCTTTCTCCAGAATCTCTTTGTAGTCAGTCAGCACAGCAGGAGTCACCAGATCCGGAGAGACACGGCGGCAGTGTGTCGAATGCACCCACCGCTTCCTATTTGTTACTCGTACAGTGGTCCGGGTCGCCAGGAGGACCTGTTCGGGGCCCTTCCACCTCGGTTCCAAACTGCTCGCCCTCTCAAACGACCGAATCATCACATGGTCGCCGGGACGAAGATCATGGCCCTCTCCAGTAGAGTTGTCAGGGAGCGCTTCTCGAACCTGTTGATGAATAGAAAGCAAATCATTTGTTAATCGTGCCAAGTAGTCGTTCATCATAACACAAGGCACATCATGTATTAATCGCGGCTTGGGCACCCCCCAGATATTCATGGGGCGCCCAAACACCACCTCATATGGTGTAAGGCCAGTTCGTGAATGGGGTACTGATCTAAGAGAGAGCAGTGCTAGCGGCAAAGCATCTGGCCACTTCAACGACGTGGATGCCACAATTTTGGCCAATTTAAGTTTCAACGTAGCATTGTACCGCTCAACCAGACCTGCCGACTGAGGGTGGAACACAGCGTGGAACTTCTGCTGAATCCCTAACCCCTTCAGTACATACTCCACAATCTTCCCAACAAAATGAGGCCCATTATCGCTCCACAAAAAATTACAGACTCCAAAGCGAGGAAAGAATTCCTTAAGCAACACCTTAGCCGTTGTTAGGGCTGTATTGTCTTTCGTGGGGAAGGCCTCAACCCATTTGCTAAAGGCACATACCACCACTAAGACGTACTTCAGGTTGTTGCAGCGCTCGAGTTGGATATAATCCATTTGGAGTACCTCAAATGGTGCAGAGGGTGGAACGAACCCTCCTTTCGGAGTATGGGTCCCCTTCCCAGGATTGTGTTGTAAACATACCAGGCAGGTCTGCACTACTCTCTTGGCAGTATTAGCAATCTCGGGATGTTCCCAGACTCGTGTTAACAGTCGAGTGATTGCAAGAGCTCCAACATGCGCCAATCCATGTGTCATCTGGACCATCGCCTGCAAGTAAGCCGCAGGCAATTTCCATTTGTCCATGTCCTTGCTTCTCCAACAACCCTCATCATCTAGTACCCCATCTGCTGCCCATGCCGCAAGTTCTGATTCAGTAGCCGATTTTTGAATATCTAGTATCTCTGCTCTGGCACCATACCATCGCTCAGCCTGTGATTGTGTCACATACATGGGAGAGCTAGTCCGGGACATAGCCGTTTGTCTCGCTATGCTGTCTGCGAAGGCATTTCCTTGGCCCACTTTATCCGTAATCTTTTTATGGGCGCTACATTTTATGATCGCTACTTTCTTTGGGCAAAGCAACGCGTTTAGGAGATCACGCACCAGTTCTCCGTGCATAATGTGTTCTCCGTGAGACGTTAAAAACCCACGCTCTCTCCAGAGTAGCCCGAAGTCATGCGCCACTCCGAAGGCGTACCGGCTGTCTGTGTATATGTTCACACATAGGCCAGCACTCAATTCACAGGCTCTTGTTAAGGCTATCAGCTCTGCTGCCTGAGCCGATTTCTGTGGTATCCTAGCTGTTTCTACCACTGTCTTAAGTGTCGTGATCGCATAGGCTGCGGAAGTCGTACCATCTGGCAGCCTTAAACACGATCCATCAACCCACAGTTCCCCATCCACATCTGGAAGTGGCACATCCTGTAAGTCAACACGACCCTTTGTCTGTTCCTCGGTCAGGAAAACACAGTCGTGATGTTTTTCTTCCTGACCCTCCTCAACCGGATAGGGCAATAAAGTGGCAGGGTTCAGAGTAGCGCATCTTTTCAGTGTAATATGTGGCGCCAAAAGTGTCAGCTCATATCCTGTTAGCCGTGCACTCGTAAGGTATTGGGTCTTTGTCTGATTTAGCAGAGCATCTACTGCGTGAGGAACTAACACCAGCAGTTTATGTGATAACACTATTCCCTCACTCTGCCGTATGGCTACTGCTGTTGCTGCTACCGCTCGGAAACACCCAGGCAACCCTCGTGCTACAGGATCAAGAATGGCAGAGAAATACGCACATGGTCTCTGCTTGTCCCCATGTACCTGCACTAACACTGACAATGCGCACCCATCATTCTCGTGCACGTATAATGTGAAAAGTTTCGTGTAGTCTGGTGTGCCTAACACGGGTGCAGAACAAAGGGCCTGTCTCAACTGTTCAAAAGCATTCTGACATTCATCTGTCCATTCAAGGGGCATTGGTGTAGCTTTGGACAGTAACGCTAGCAAGGGCTTTATAATGTGTGAAAAACCCATAATCCACTGTCTACAGAAAGAGGTCAACCCTATGAAGGCACGTACATCTCTCTGCGTGCGGGGGACTGGTGTATCTAGAATTGCTTGAATTCGGTCAGATGTTAATGCACGCCCCTCCTTAGACAACAGATGACCGAGGTAGGTCACCTGAGGTCTACAGTATTGGAGCTTTTTCTTCGAAACCTTATGATTATTTTGTGCCAAAAAGGAAAGCAACGAAATTGTACTTTCTTCACATTGTGCATAAGAGTCTGCAGCAAGCAGAAGGTCATCCACATACTGGATGAGAACAACGCCAGTCTGCAACTCAAAAGAATCTAGCTGTCTTTTCAAAGCCTGGCTGTAGATGCTCGGACTCTCGGTATAACCCTGGGGAACACGACAAAATCTATACGATTTATTATTCAACGTGAAGCCAAACAAATATCTGCTATCAGGATGGACAGGGATGGAAAAGAACGCGTTTTTCAAATCAATAACACTAAAGGTTGTAGCCGTTGGTGACACCAATGTAAGCAAGGTCGTAATATCAGACACCACCGGGTATTGGGGAATGACAATTTTGTTGATTTCCCTCAAGTCAATAATAAACCGATAGACCTTGTCGTCAGTGTCTCTCTTAAGGATCGGAAGAATGGGGCTGTTACAAACATTATAAGGAACCTCCTCCACCACTCCTGCAGAGATCAAATCCTGAACAATATGTGTCAATGCAATTTCACCTTCCCTCGAAATCTTATACTGTGGCACTCGTGGTAGAAGGGCCCCCTCCTTAACAGTAATGTGTATAGGTGGAATACGCATCTCTCCCACATCCGTATCTGAGGTCGCCCATAACGTGTGCAGTAGAGAGGCAAAAGCTGGAATGTCTAATATAGTGCAAAACCTATCTGGGTCAGGATAATTGTCATTCAGGATAACCCGCACTCCCTCAGGAGCGCACCGTATCGTTGCTCGAAAATATTTGAGCAAATCAATGCCCAGGATATTGTCTGGTGTATGGGGCGATAACAAAAATTGACCAAAGCTGAAAAATTTATCAAGACATAGTGCAAGGGGTTTTGACAATGGGCTAGGGGAGGGTGTGCCATCGAACCCTACACATGTTATCATTTCGCCAGACAGGGGAGCCCTCGGAACCAAGTTTTTCGACAAAGCGCTACGAGTAGCCCCTGTGTCGACTAGAAATTGATCAGTAGAACCCAGAATACCCGCTGTTACATATGGACCCTTCTGATCTACCGGCACTTCAATTGATTCCTTACCCCATCCTACGCAGTCCTATGCATGCACATAATCCTGGTGCTCCACATTCTCACCCTCCAATATTTGATATTGATTCCGTCTATCAAACGTGTTTCGTTCGTCCTGGCCACGGCCCCTTTCCTCAACCCTGCCACGATCACTTCCGCCACCTCTCGCTCCCGTATAACCTCCTCTCGACCTACCACCTCCTCGACCACGCTGGCTACGCTGCTCACGAAGTACCGGACAATCATCAGCCCAATGCCCAAACTCCTTACAGTAGGCACATTGATCCTCCGCTATATCCGTACGACCATACGACGTATTTCCTCCACCTCGTCTACCTCTATCATTCCCTCTACCCTGTGTACCCCGAACCTGCGCCAACATCACCTTCGTTTTCAATTCTTTCGCCTTTTTATCAACACTTTCTTTAGCCTCCAACTCCTGCCGCTCATAATACTGAGCCATAGTTAACAGAGACGCAGGGGTCGCCGTGGCCCAGGAACTTTCGCTCGATTTCAATCGCTTTGCAATCTCCGGTAGGAGATTAGCCACATACTTATCTACGAACAAATGCCGACCCGTATCGTCCGTTAAAGATTGACCACTGTAATCATGGAATGCCTCCTCAAAGCGTGTAAAGAAATCTGAAACCGTTTCATCAGGCTTTTGTTTGCACGAAGCTAACATGGTCCAATCGATCTTTTTAGAAGGTACAAGCGTTTTTAATTTAATCAAGATAGCCGCCGGAAGGTCTAAAATCAACTGACAAGGCTTACATGCCGGTTCCCTATCTAAATCAGCAGCAGTTATTTCTTTCCATGACCCCCCAAGTATTGTTTCATCATTATTTTTACGAATTTGCCTCCACATATCAGGTGGAAGAATTAACCCAAAAAACAAATCTATGTCAACAAGAGTCATCACACAAGACGAAATGGCCCCTTCCACCCCTTCATAAAACGCCGCCGGATTTTTCCGAAGGTCAGGTAAGGAATTTTTCAATGCCATAACATCTGCTCTATTCCAAGGCGTATACACCCAGTTATATATAAAATATCCTTTCGCATCCTTTGACAGTTTATCATCGTCTGTACCTTGCCCTTTAGGAGGGACATACAAAGGTGCGGCTTCACGCATAGGCATAACATGCAATGCAGAACTCTTATCTGAACCCCGGAGAGAACACTCCTTAGTCTGCCAGTTAGGCTCCAGCCCGGACTCCTTTTGTTTCCTTTTTCGCTCCTCACGCATTCCGGTGGTCTCATCTCGCAGCTGGAGCAGTTGCTTGTAAAAGTCATCGACATCTGCAAGATCAAACAAACCTTTATCCAAATTCTCACGATGAACCGACACAGCTTTACATTCTAACGTATCAGAGAGTAGACGATACGCGGCAACAACTTCATCCGCCAAATTAGACAGAAAATACAGTAATTCATGATCCGTCCAATTACTCCTTTCCGCAGTCACCTCAGACTGAGAAACACAATTCTTATTCACTTTACAAGCCCAACTACGTAAATGCGCGGACCTCTCCGTAGTAAACCTGAGAGCGGATACACCCTTCTTTTCCGACTTATCCTGCCCATCATCTCCCGAATCTTCAGCTGGAGCCGTAGGCGAAACATACGGAGGCGGTGACCGATCTAGCAATGAAAAATCATCAATTTCATTATTAAGGACAGGATAAAGCGGTCGGCGAATAGGAAATTGACCAGTCGTTTGCAATTTACGTTCCCGTTCCTCCCTCTCTGTTTTCTCCTGAGCCTCTTTTTCCTCAAGCTGTAAAGCCTTATCCCGAGCAGCCTTGCGCTGCTCTTTGTCCGCCAAGGCAACTTCACGTTTCATTCGTTCACGCACCGCTTTCTCCCACATTCGCACACAATCAAACATATTTTGTCTAGACCTGCGTTGAAACAAACATTGTTCCACAAACTGTACTTTACGTAAATCGAACGACCCATGTAGAGGCCATTGCAATTCAGGATCGGATTTCGTATATTTATGCCATAATTTGCTGTACATAATAGGGGGAAGGCCAAATTTAATATACATCTCACGGTTTGGTGTTCCTTCTGGGGGAGCCGGCTGTGCTTCTGCTAACCTAATTGTGGTACCATTTCCAAGACAGCACATCCCTCGGAGTGTGCTGAAAACAGGCATGTTCAAAAGTATCACGAAAGCGGGACACCGTATAAAATGGCACTTACAGTACTTCACACAAATGTGCCGCTCAGAGGAAAAAACAAAGTCAGAGAAACATCTCTACATGCCTGCCTATGTGAAGTGCACTACACATATAGATTCAAAGGTCACAAATTCACAAACGTTAGCTAACTCAAATCAAATCATAGATCATAGGACTTCGGCAAGCGTCCGAAGACTACCTTACCGATCACAAATCATAGAACTTCAGTAAGCGTCCGAAGACTACCGTACCGAACACAAATCTTACCCAAATTCTCAAATGTCCAGATTCCAACTGCCAAGGTCTTGTAATCAAATCAGCCAAACGGCACTTTCCCAGCAACGCAGACGATCGAAAACTCAGTCGGAGACCGGCGCCACCTGGAAGGTCAGATCAGAAGGAAAGGAAAAAACACCGTGGGTGCCAAGACTCGGGTCACTCAGTGGCAGCGCGCGTCCATGGCGAGTGTCCAAGCCTTCGTCACGACCTCTCCTTCGGGCATCCGAGTCGCCGATGAGTCCCTTCGTGGTCGCCAATTTGTAGTAATCAGGGTTCCTAAGGCCTACATGCTCCGTAGATAACCCACTTACACTCAAGAACTGTTGGCACGGAAACTGTAAAAGTCAAAGAACAAGTTTATTAAGACCCCATGGGGTGGTGGTACACTCATACAACACCCTTCGGTAATGCAAGAGGTATCACCCCGAACATCGGTGTGACCCCCTCTTTTATACGTTTAACAGGTAATAAAAAGAACAGGCGGTACAAAGTTATAGGGTATTATGGACATATATGGTCATGTTTTGGAACACTGCCAGCTCATTGGAGGGTTTCAAACCCACTGGTCAGTTTGCGACACATTCCTAAGGGGTGACTGGTCAGTGGGGACTGCGCATGTGCGAGCTTGACCAGTACTAAAAATAGCCTGTTGCTGGGCAAACTGAAGTGGTCAGTGGTACGGACAACGAACTAAAGGGCACGCTTGCCACGAGGCCGCTTATGGTCTAAGATGGCCGCCGTAACATTCAAAATGGCGTTTTCATATATAGCCAAGTTAAGGAGGAAAACGTGTAGTTTCAGCTAATCGCTAATGCGACCATGCCAATTACGACACCTCTCTCTCTGTCTCCCTCTCTCTCCTTCTCTCTCTCCTCTCCTCCCCTCTCCCAAACTCCTCTCCCTCCCTCACTCCCCTTCCCACTCTACCTCTCTCCCCTTCCCTCTCTCCCTCCCTCCCTCACTACCCTTCCCTCACTCCCCCCGTCACTCCCCTTCCCACTCTCCCTTTCTCCCAGTCCCTCCCTCCCTCACTCCCCTTCCCTCCCTCCCTCACTCCCCTTCCCTCTCTCCCTCCCTCTGCCTCCCTCACTTCCCTTTCCTTACTCCCTCCCTCACTCACTCCCCTTCCCTCACTCCCTCACTCCCCTTCCCCCACTCCCCCACTCCCTCACTCCTGCTTCCCTCCTCTGCCTCCCTCACTCACTTCTGCTTCCCTCCCCCGCCTCCCTCCCTCCGTCGACCTCCGCCCTCTGTCTGTCTCCATTTCTCAGTCTCCCTCCCTCTCCCTCTGTCTCTGTCTCCCTCCCTCTACCTCCCTTGACTTAAAGAGTTTCACTACCTTCAGAATGTTCTTGCCCCATGAACTCCTATTCCATAGGACTAATTCTCAGCAGTGGCTAATCTTGATTCACATCACTTTCTGAAAGTAGCATCTCTTACGTGCCCTCACTCCATACAGAGTGCCACCAACCTTGTGAACCCTGAGGTTTTCCGAGACCCTTGCCACACTATGATGCATTATATTCTAATGCTAAAATCATTGCATGTCTCTCCAAAAGCAGCATAGACAAATGCTCTTCTTGGGCACTCCCAAGCAGGATGAAGAAGCGCATGACCCCCACCACCATATCGGAAACTGCCCATGACTCGATATTGAAGGAAGTAGCTGCATTACATATAGAGCAGTGCAACTCTGTGGTAAAATGTCACCTTTTGTAGCTAACATGACTGTGTCTGCCAGGGCTGAGACAGCTTCCGCTTCCAGCCGCACCCGAGCACTTCACACGTCTTTAGAAAGACTTGCATGTTAGTTGAGCTTTGTTGATTTCACTTCTTCTTAGGCCCCTGCAGCTCCGCTCTATGGGCGCTGGGTGATTAATTCCAGTGATAGGCAGAGCGGAGCTGCGGGGGCCAAAGAAGAGGTGAAATTCACAAAGCGCCACTAACATGCAAATGGTCTTTCTAAAGACGTGTGAAGTGCTCGGGTGCGGCTGTGTTTGTGTGAGAGACTCTGCTGCTCTGCCTATCACTGGATTGAATCACCCGCCCCCACAGAGCAGCAGAGTCTCTCTGAGTGTCGCCGCTGCACCTGGCAGTGATTGCAGACATTCTTTCATAAAAATGTGTTCCTAAAACACGGGTATGATGTCTGCGAGGCCCGCGGGCCGCCAGGGCAGGCTTGCCGGGCCGTACTATGAGTACCCCTGCTGTAGAATGTTGAAAGCGCAACAGTGTTGCACTTAAATTCCTGACAAAAGTGTTGAAATTAAGAAATATGTGAGAAACATAACAAATTTGGAAAAAGAGCTCAAACCACTGGAGGTTGACAGTGCCTGAAAGAGACTAACTGATGGTCTCTCCTCTGTAGGTAATTGTTTTTCTAACCTAGGTAAAAGTCTTGTGAGTAAAATACTGATGCCAATAGCAGGAATAAGTTTAATTGTGCTGATCATAATAATTTGCTGTAAATGTCGAAAATATAAAAAGAAGTATGCTGTGAATAAGAGAGGAATGAAACAGAATGTTTACAAACTCGAATTAGAAGAACTGAATAATCAAATTTACAAAAGAGCAAAGAATTTTCATCAAGGATGCAGGGAAAAGGCTGAACAAAAAGTTTGAAGAAATTGAAGAAATTGAATTGGGTGAAATGTGAAAAGTTGGCATCTGGTTCCATTAATAGTGATGGTAGTAAATATCATCAAAGAGGGGATTGATTGAGCAAGTTTTCGCATATTACGCGACTTGTTTGTATTCATGAACCTCAAATAACTTTAACCTTGTAATCAATCCGTTTTGTCTTACTAATATTGCACATTTTACACTACACGAGGTGTCCCAGAGACGCTTGCCTATGTGTTTATTAATCGTAATACGCTTGCCTTTAAAATGGTCGCTGCTTTGCGGGAATTTAGTCTGCGCATGCGTCGGTCATACCCATGTGACGTGACGTACTCGCAGTTCTGGAGGGAATCTATTGCTCTTGCGGAGTGCATTTAAGATGGCCGCTTTGTTTTTCATATGCTCTACGCTTGCAATGCCGCTTTTGCAAAACTATCTTTTCTGCACTTACCCTAATGCTATAGTTATTATAAAGTAAGGGGTGTAGTATAGCCAATCATGGTGTACAGTGTATTAATTTTTTGTGTTTTTAAATCGTTTTCGCCTACTTTTCATGTACTGTATTCTTTGGGCCTGAGAGACGCTTGATACTCCTTATTTGAAGCTCATATGGTCCCAATGATGTGATGGGGGCATTTCCAAACAGACCTGCAGCGGTGGGGAGCCGTGAGGGGAACGGCCAAGCAATCCCTTCACCGTTACAGCCGTGAGGGGAACGGCAAATGCGACGGTGATACTGGGACTGTCCTGGCCAAGTCGGGCAGTAGAAAACTACATTTCCCAGCAGCCCCGGGTCCTGGCGCGCTCGTGACGCTCCCGCTGCGCCTGGAGGCGCCTCAAGAACGCTGAGCGCCGAGCGGGCCTGGGGGCATTTCCAAACATACCTGCAGCGGTGGGGAGCCGTGAGGGGAACGGCCAAGCAATCCCTTCACCTTTACAGCTGTGAGGGGAACGGCAAACGCGACGGTGATACTGGGACTCTCCTGGCCAAGTCGGGCAGTAGAAAACTACATTTCCCAGCAGCCCCGGGTCCTGGCGCGCTCGTGACGCTCCCGCTGCGCCTGGAGGCGCCTCAAGAACGCTGAGCGCCGAGCGGGCCTGGGGGCATTTCCAAACATACCTGCAGCGGTGGGGAGCCGTGAGGGGAACGGCCAAGCAATCCCTTCACCTTTACAGCCGTGAGGGGAACGGCAAACGCAACGGTGATACTAGGACTCTCCTGGCCAAGTCGGGCAGTAGAAAACTACATTTCCCAGCAGCCCCGGGTCCTGGCGCGCTCGTGACGCTCCCGCTGCACCTGGAGTCGCCTCAAGAACGCGGAGCGCCGAGCGGGCCTGGGGGCATTTCCAAACATACCTGCAGCGGTGGGGAGCCGTGAGGGGAACGGCCAAGCAATCCCTTCACCTTTACAGCCGTGAGGGGAACGGCAAACGCAACGGTGATACTGGGACTCTCCTGGCCAAGTCGGGCAGTAGAAAACTACATTTCCCAGCAGCACCGGGTCCTGGCGCGCTCGTGATGTTCCCGCTGTGCCTGGAGGCGCCTCAAGAACGCGGAACACCTCCCGCCCCGCGGGACGGCGCCGGGCGAAGCCTGGGCAAAGGGCGGGCCCTCTGTGGCCCTCCGTGGACCGAGGGGGACAGGACAGGCCTCCCCCTTGTCACTTCTGCTAAAGGAGGTAGAGTGTACACACATTTAATTGACTTTTGTCTGTAATACTACTATCTCTACTCTGATCATTCCCTGTAAGGGGGATACAAGCCCAGCTGCGCAGGGGCGCCCAGGTCAAGTGGTGCAAAAGCACCAAACGATTAGCACAAGCTCACTGTCTACTGTTTATGTGATAGACATAAACTGTCCTTGTTACTCTCCATCTAGTACGCTATCTCCTCCACTAATCTCCCCAAGAGTGCATAACCTGTCCCTGTGGGATGAACTAAACAGTCTATGCAAAACTAAGTATGTCAGTGTGGAATCACCCTCTCTCGCCAAAGGCACCTGTACTACAAGTACTAAAGACAGTACACAGGAATCCCCCTTTTTATCGAACAAAGTCAACACACAAGCCTCAGTACTCTCACGGCAATTACCCGTCAAAAGAAAGCATGATGAGGACAATGCCGAAGGGAATCAATCCAAATTCCATAAACCATCTGTAAGCCCTGCACTGTCTGTTAATAATCTCCCTATCACCATGGAGACTGATGCCAAACTGGATGAACCAATATCTTATTCCCAGATTCCTCTACTGACTCTGATTGAACAACTTGTTAAAACCATAATTTCCCCACTAACAGAAAAAATCAACGCCATAGGGGAAAGGCTCTCGGGTCTAGAGAATAAAATCACGGCTTTCCTGAAACCCATCAATAATTCAGTAACATCGAACCGACCCCAGCCATCTACTACTTTCCCAACAGCTAAGCCAACTCCCAACCACAAAAGCGTTTTAGCCACTCTACAATCCCCTAAAATCCCAGATTCAACCACTTCCAACGCTCCCTTCAAATCTGCTATATCAAGGCCCTTAGAGGTTAAAACAGTACGCAAAGTACCACACATACACCTCCCGCCAGAAGCCGTGCCATATGTGTCCGTCCTCTCAGGAGTACCAGCACTTGCGATGGGAAAAGCTGAAAGTCAGCAGGACCTATTGAACAAAGTCATATTCTGGATGGGAAGAAATAGACCCCTACCACCGGATAAAGATGGCGGAATCTTGAGTGTGAGAAGGGTGGGCTGGTTGGGCCCACTACCAAAAAACATTTCAGGGGACTTGGTACTGGTTAGATTCAGGAACCGGAACATCGCTCCATACTTAAGATCTTGTCCGCCCCAAGAAGGGGATGGCCCAATACATATTTGTGATCTACTTGACTTTTATCCGTGTATGCCAAATATCCCCCGGTTAGGATCAACAATAGCCTACCACCACCCGTTGGGTGGGGGAGTCCAGGTACCCAGTGGTATTAGTTTCTCTGTTTCCAACAGATTTGATCCATTGTACAACTGTCGCAACTCTTGAGTCTACTCACCTTAAAGGACAAATCCGTGTATCTTTACTCCTGATAGGGACAAACCCCTTGAATAACATGCCACACCACTGAACTTTGAGGTTGGGGATATGACTTTTTTACTTGAAGTTACGTTGCTCTTGAATGTACATATTTATTTTTAATGACTGTCTTTTTTTCTACGCTTTTATGATTTTAAAAAACAAAATCGAATAAAGCATTTTCGTATCGTATGTGATGGGGGAAAAGAAAGTCATGCAGCAGTGGAACTCAGCCAGCTGGCAGCCGAAGTCAAGATGCTCCTGGGAACCGACCTGTTACTCAGCAAGATGAAGCTGACTTGTACCTGCATTCACAACATTTGTATACACTGCTGTGTACCCTATTGTATTCTAAAAATCTTATCCCATGGGAACTGGAATGTAAGGGGTGGGTTCGAAAATGAATATTAAGCCTGAGAAATTCTAAAATTTAGGTGGTGTTATGACCTAACCATCTCACTTGTCCAATCAGAAGTTGGGGATCCTTTCACTTGCAACATTGGTGGGTGGTACACTGACCCGAAAACAGTATACCTAGCCTAGGTTTAGCTAGAGAAATTGTCCGACTTGTCCAAATAGCTGACCTGTCACTGACCCAACAAACTCTATAGGTGACTGATACAGAGAGCTGCGGAGCACTCTGTCCTTATTTTCCACAAACCCAGTTGGGGTTTTGGAAACCTTAAGTGCTGGCGAAGCACTTTGCTGGGAGATTCGAGAACCCAATCGGGGTTATTGTCAGATTCCTTGCAGAGAGGGAGTAGCGCAGGCGTTGCATCCGAAGCTGCAGGTGTTGGTCGTACCCTTTGGTGAGCCCAGTCCTGATCCAAATCCTGGGGTTATCCTGTCCAGATTGTCCATGAGCCATACCTGCTCACCTACTGGCAACCTAAGTCCTTGAGGGTCATTTTTCCGCCTTTTCCAACTGACCCGTGGCCAGAGTAAGTCTTCATTCTGTCCTATGTAAATATAAATCTACGTGGGTGTTTGTCTATCCAAACTCTCCTTGTCTCAAATAAAGCAGAATTGCCTACGTCTTTTCCCTGTCTTTCTATAAATAAGATTTCATGCAAATTTGTCTATTAGCATGTTCCACTTTTCTCCCTACCTTTAGTCCATTATTGATTTGTCTGCATATATAGTATGTTCCATTCTTACCCTCCCTATAGAAAATAAGCACATCTTGATAAATAGAATTGCATAAGTTTAGTTTTCTCTGAACTGTTAATGAATTTCAAAAGTCAACCGTGATTAGCATGTTCCTTTTCTCTACCCGCTTTTAGTGAAGTGGTAAAAGTCTGTTGATCTAAAATTAGCGTGTTCCTTATTTTCCTTTCCTTTAGTTTTGATTTCTAAGTGATTTTCACTCTCATTCATAGCTATACTATATTTCTAATTCTAGTTATAGATAGTCTGATCTGTGTAAATTTCATGCTCATGGCACTGGATGATGAAGATGATTAGATAAAGGTTTTCAAAACGTCTTGAGTTTGTGGTCATTTTAAAGTACTTATATTGAATGAAATTATATATGGTATTGTGTTGTCTATTTGTCCCACAGCTAGCTCCCTGATCCATTGTGATCTTAGGTACCTGTGACGAGGATTGGTAAGTCAGGTACACGGAAATCATCAAAGAAGGGAAACTGAGGGGGGCGTGGCCAAGATGGCGGCCGGGACGGACGTGTAGCCGCGGAGCTCCTCGCCCGATCCCTCGTAACCCCCATGAAAGCCCCTTAAATATAGCTGAATTGGCCCCCCACGCACTGCACAACATGCTGCACACCACAGGGTAGACCCGGAGCCCCCGGAGTGGGCGCCTACGAAGCCGCGGCTGCCCATCTCTGCCGCCACCGCAGATCGAGGCGGGAAAGCGCAGAGGACCGGGCCCTGCACTGATCGGACCTGCCGCGGCCCTGTGGTCGCCCGGAGCTACCGCGGTGCGGCATTGGTGGGTCGGAAGCCGCTCCCTGGTGGGGGGTGCCCCCCGGGACATAGGGGAGCCGCACAAAAGTCGCCTGCAGTGAAGGGACGCCTTGCGGCTGAAAAGAGCTGCATCCTGGGCGGTCCCCTAACATAGCCCCCGGCTTGGGCCTGCGCGGACCCCGGAACTGGTGGCGCGAGAGGGCACGAATCCCGCACTGCACCGCCCAAGCTGCCACCAACGGATCAAACCTGACGCCGGCATAGAACAGTTGGCCACTGGGTCTACGCTGTGGAGCAGAGGACGCCGCGGCCAGCGCCCGAGGCGGACTGCGGCCGGAGGACACTGCACGGCAGGCCCCGGCTTGGGCCTACACGGTGGAGAGGGACAGCTAGCGCGCACACGCCGGAGGCCCGCCCAACACGACGAGGTTGTGCCCATGATCCCCGTCTCCAGTACAGCCCCCTCGCAATGCACAACGCCCTATTTCAGGCCCACACAGAAGCGCCTCATTCAGGCCCCGGCCCGGCTTGAGCTCCTGTACTGCAACTGTGGGCTCGACGGAGGCCGTGAGTACCGGTCGTACCTCGGGGTGGCTGCTGAGATCTGCCCAGACCTGTGACATCGAGCCTCCTACACAGTCGCGGGGGACCTTGGAATGGCACCTGCATCCCACCTGCAGAGAGGACGATCCGAGACATAGCGATACTTGAGGTGAGGAGCTGGGGGTACTCGGGGGCCTGGTGATCGCGCCCCCGGCGGGAGAAGAGCTGGTGTATGCCCAAGGCCGGATCCCACTCCGGACCCACTAACAACTGCCTGCGGTGCCCGGGGAGGTGAGAGCTGTACCTCGGTTACGTCCTGCGCGCGTGCTGGGAGCCCTGTGGATCACTTGTCCGGTGGTGTGCTGCCCTTGTCTGCGCCACCCCCTGCTACTCAGGGGGCGCAAATCGAGCCTCCGGTGGGGGTAGGACACACACAATACTCGCCTGCATTTCAAGTCCCGTCGCCAGGGCACGCGGGAGACTAGATCTGCAGGCCTCCATCTGACACTGCACTTCCACTCCACTGGGGCACAGGCTGCTCTTCTTCTCACCCCACAATGTCGAATGCTAACCGCAGAGGGGGCCGGCCGATTAATGAACTACTAATGAAGACTTCCTCTAAGTCAGAGAAATCCCAGGCGTCCACATCGACAGCAGCTCAGAAAGTCACCCCGACCAAGGAGGCTGCAGATGCCCCTATCACAAAATCATTTCTAGAAACCCTCTTCAACACGTTGCGTGAAGACTTTCATACTTTAAAGCATTAACTGGTGAGTGAACAAAGGGAACTGCACCGGGACCTGGATGGTCTGGGGGAAAGAGTGATAGCGGTGGAAGAATCTAATCATGCACGCTGTGAAGACTTGGTGCACCTCCAACAAGAAGTTATCCATCTTGAAGAGCAGCAGGTAGGCCTCCAGGCCCACGCGGAGGACCTCGAGAACCGCTCTCGACGGAACAATATACGGGTTCGAGGAGTGCCATCGAAAGCGGAGGGGAACAGCGTCACGGAATATCTCCAAGACCTCTTCCGAGAGGTTCTTAACGAACCTGCCGACTTCCCCATCCGTATCGACCGAGCGCACCGAGTGGGACTTCCTCGCCGGGCTCCAGCCCCCCCACCAGACATCTTGGCGTTCCTCCCGGACTTTCCCCTGAAAGAGAGGATACTGAGAGACGCACGTAGGGCACAGCCCAACCGTTTCCGAGACAACCCCATTGAACTCTTTCAGGATCTCTCAGCTATTACTCTTTCAGAAATGCAAAGACTTCAGGATCGTCACTACGTTCCTGAGAAACAAAGGAGTGCCATACTCCTGGGGTCACCCGTTCCGCCTGATCTTCAAATGGGAGGGAACCCTGCATCAACTCCGCTCACTTCAAGACACCTGCGCCCTGCTAGGCATCGAGCTTCCCGACGACACCTCGGATGGGGACTCCACCCCGGGGTCTTCGCAAGCAGCCCGGACCCAGTCATCTGGAGGAGACTGGCAACAAGTGAGGAGACGCCGCGTGCCTAAAAACCGCCTCCGCCCGGACCCGGGAACGATTGCCAAGGATAAGGCCGCAGCCATTGAAGAGGTCGTTAAGGACACTACCACCAAATCCTAAATGTGCCTCGGACAGGGGGCCATGCTTAACGCACTCTCTCTGAGTGGGGGGGAGGGGGAAGAGGGGCGGGGGGCCACATGGGTTGCCACTGCCACAGTCTCCTTCACTTTTTTGACCTACGGGCCTGAACTGACTATGGATAGGCCTGGGACTATGATTTTGGGTTGGGAACCACAAGTTGGGGTTAGGGTGGGAAGGGGAGAGAGGTGTTGTTGGACAGGGGGGACAGGGGGGACTCCGGGCGAGAGAGAGGACAATCAGCTTGCCACACGGGGGGTTGTTTGGGATTGGGATGGGGTTCAGTTTTGCCAGGGGGACAGGGGTGGGAATGAGGGAAGGGACCAGTATGCCAAGGGATACCGACGGATTTGGTGCGCCGACACTTACTCCCTGCGCATTTTGACAGGAACGCTACTACGCTGTGCACTACCTGTACTACCGCACGCTGTCCGATGCACTTAAGGTACTGTCCCTCAATGTGAAGGGCCTCAACAATCCAATTAAGAGGAGAGCTGTAATTTCGTATCTGGAACACTCAGGGGCAGACATCTGCTTATTGCAGGAGACTCATCTCCTACCTAAAGACTGGCACAGGATGTGCTCCAGAGCCTTCCCACATCAATTTTTTTCATCACTCCCATCTAAAAAAGTGGGAGTGGCTCTGCTTGTATCCCGACGCTTTTGGGGTCGAGTGGGGGTCAAAGTAGGAGAAATCAAGGGCCGTCTCCTGGCGTACACCCTCCTTATAGGGAACAGCACATTCACAGTTGGCTCCATTTATGCCCCAAACACTGGCCAAGAAACATTTCTGAAGAACGCACTCTCGGAAGCCCTACAACCCCCTAACTCCCTCCTACTCATCGGGGGGGACCTCAATCTAGTTATGGGCACACACAAGGATAGGTCCGGACATCGGCATGGGGACACAGGGGCGCTATCTGAGGAGGGTGGGTTGTGGCTACAGGAACGGGGCCTCTTAGACCTATGGAGAGCGATACATCCCAACACTGTACACTACACGTTCTACTCCCATGTACACCGCACCTATGCACGCTTAGACCATTTTCTAGGCTCCTCAGAACTCACGGACAGTATTACCGACATCTCCATTGTCCCGGCAGCCCTCTCTGACCATGATGCAGTGGAACTGAGCCTTACTGTACCCGCAACCAGCTGTCACCTCCCAAATCCATAAATGCATTTCGGACTACCTCGCCACCAATGATAACCCCATGACCTCCATATCGGCTCTCTGGGGGGCCCTGAAAGCTGTAGTACGAGGGGAACTGATTGCTGTAGCAGCTGCAGACGCCAAACTTCGCAAAGAAAAAAGAGAGGATCTCACGGCACAGGTGTCCGAGTTGGAAAGGGTTCACAGCCGCACTGGAGCCCCGAGAATCTGGAGGCAGCTGAAGGGCGCAAGGGCCCAACTGGCCAGCCTGGATACCGATAGGGCTGAGTTTGCCGCCCTTCGACTCCGCCACTCCTACTATGTGGAAGGCAACCGCCCTGGGCGCCTTCTAGCTAGCGCCCTGAAAGCTAAGACCCAGCGCTCCAAAATCACCACCCTCCTGAATGATTCCAGAGAGCCCATTACTGACGGAGCACAGGTGGCCGACGCCTTCCGTTCGTTTTATGCTTCCCTATACAAGGGAGACACCGTGTCGCCCACCGACATAGACGCAAACTTACAATCGGCGGATATTACACCGCTGTCCAAAATTAACGCGGAAGCCTTAGACGCTCCTATTCGCCCGGACGAAGTCCTTGCCGCCATTTCCCGCCTGCGCCCACTTAAGTCTCCGGGTCCTGATGGCTTCTCGTCCAGCTTCTATAAACTCTTTGGACACCTCTTGGCGCCGATACTCACAAGATTATTCAACTCATTTGAAGGCCCGAGTTCCATACCCCCAGATATGCTGGCAGCAGACATAGTGGTGCTGCCCAAACCAGGTATGAGCCCAACACACTGCTCAGCGTTCCGTCCCATCTCGTTGCTTAATCTAGACTTAAAACTATTCACCGGGGTTCTGGCAGCCCGCCTAGGCCCCTGTCTGCCGGGTATCCTCGAACCAGATCAATCGGGCTTCGTTCCAAATCGCCAGTGCAGCGATAATACTAAAAGGCTCCTGCACCTAGTAGATAAAACCCACTTCCAGGACTCGGATTCGGCGCTGTTAGCTATAGATGCTGAGAAAGCGTTTGATCGTGTCGACTGGACATACTTGCAAAAGGTCCTACAACGATACCAACTGGGCGACCGATTTCAAACCTGGATAGCGAGCTGCTATTACCGTCCTCAAGCCCTCTACATGGAGCCGCTCGCGCAGAAACTCAGAGACGATCCTAATATCCATGGTATTACTTTCGGCCACGAACCTCACGTGGTGGGGCTATATGCCGATGACATCATTGCCGCCCTGAACAGACCGTCCCACTCTATACCTGCCTTCCTGGAGGAACTGGAGAAATTTGGGGCAGTGTCTGGCTTTAAAATCAATCGGGGGAAGTCCCTTATTCTGCCACTAGGCAGTAATGCCCACTCTCGTGCCCCTGCACCTGACTTCGGGTGCAACCTACACACATCCTCGCAGCTCCCATATTTGGGAATCACTCTTACCGCCGCCACCGACACAACAGCATCTCTTAATTATAAGACGCTCACCTCCCAGATCCGAGCCGATCTTACCCGCTGGTCGAAACAACCACTCTCCCTGCTGGGCCGAGTAGCGGCAGTGAAAATGTCAGCCTTGCCTAAGATTTTGTATATCTTCCAAACTCTCCCGATACCACCGCCGCCTGGTGCTTTGTCGGATTTACAATCCGCCCTCCACCAGTTCATCTGGGGACAGAAATGTGCGCGCCTACATAAACAAGTAGCGCACAGAGCTATAGATGAGGGGGGTCTTGGAGTTCCCAATCTCCTGCAATATTTCCTGGCCTCGCAACTTCGCTATTTAGTGGAATGGTATAGGCCAGAATCCGAGAAGAGGTGGCTGTTCCAGGACAGAGCAATGGCCTAAACGTCGCTGTGGAAGATACCATTTCTCGCCCGCCAACACAGACCGAGATATCTCCTCCGCTCCCCCATCATGCGCACCATCATGAAAGCTTGGGACACGGTAGCAGTCAGGAAAGGCTTAACAACCTTCCCCTCCCCGCTCACCCCGATTCTAGACAATCCTGAATTCCCACCGGGCAATGACCCTCGCGCCTTTCCACAATGGCGTGATATGGAATGCCGGTCAGCTGGCTTTTCTTTTTAATCGGAAAGCTTTCTTCCCCTCAACGACATTGTACAGGACTATGGGGTAACCAAACCCCACCTGTTCCAGTACTTCCAACTCCGCCACTGGCTATCGGGCCCAGACTATGCCCCTTTAGTAAGTCGGCAACTGACGCCGTTCGAGAAATGGTTGATCACAAAAACTTCTGACAAACATCTTATCTCAGACCTTTACAAGATGCTTTCTCCTGCGGCCGGCCCGGGAAAAACGGCGGGACAGAAATGCTGGGAGTCGGAACTAGGCAGGACATTGTCACCCAAGGATTGGGGGTTTATATTTTATAGGGTGGCGCACACCACTCGTAACGCCACTGCCAGGGAAGCAGCGGTGAAGTTGGCCATCTACTGGCACCTCACGCCGGTCAGACTCAATCGTGGCAACCCCTTTCGGAGCGCGCTATGCTGGAGAGGCTGCGGCGAGCAGGGCACTTTGACCCACCTGTTATGGGATTGCCGCACTGTCAGGGACTATTGGAAAGCAGTCTTAGATGATATTGACTCCACCTTCCAGACCGAAATCCCAAGCTTCCCCGCGTATGCCATTTTGGGACTGCCTAACCCACTTACATTTCCCTTGAGATCCACGCGCGGCAAGCAAATGGGCATCGCCATGCAAGCAGCGTCACAACATATCCTGTCACTCTGGGGATCACCCAACGCCCCCACACACACTGGATGGTTGCATAAACTGTGGTTCACACTAGGCATGGAGTGTATCCAGGCCACATTGACACATACCACAGACTCCTTTCAGAAAACTTGGCAGCCGCTTTTATCCCTACTGTCCAAAGAATTCCATGAAATTACCTGCCCCAAATATCTTCGCATCCTGCGACTCACAGGGCCTCCGCAAGTTCCTCCGTGAGCTCGAAAACCCTGCGACACACAGCTCTAACAGTGTCATACCACGAATCCCTAATACATGGCATACTGGTCGGGGTGGTGGGAGGGAAGGGTTGTTGGGTAGAGAGAGGGGGGGTTGGTTTTTCTTGTTTTTCTTGTTTTGGTCGGATGACCCCTTTACATGGCACCTAAGTAACAGCATTGGCTATACTTGTCTCTGTTGGCATATTGTTTTCACTTCCTCGATGTCATTTAGAGAAGACGTGCCTGTCTGTCTCGCTCGCCATATATGCCTGCTTCTTGGTTGCTGTATTGAGATGCCTTTTTTCGCTTTTGAAACCAATAAAACAGATTTAAAACTAAAGAAGGGAAACTGAATTGCTGGTAATAGTGTGTAGGTTACCTGATTAAAGTATAATGAAAATATTTTATGGCCCAAGTGTGCATATTTGGTTAGTCGGGTGACCTGCGCGCTCTATCAGGATCGCCTTAAGCCCGCCCCTTGTCCCAAGGAG